>NW_024104965.1:0-87522 GCF_003945595.2 Pipra filicauda | reverse complement strand
ACAATCCCTGCCCTGCTCCTGCTGCCCCCTGATCCCGAGCCAGGCCAGGAGGCTCCAGCCCAGCCTGTGGGTGCTGGTGGGGGCACTGGGATTCCTGCACAGGGATGTCTTGGCCACCCACGTCCTGCTCTCTCCTGCTGGATCCATAAAGGGAGGATCAGGGGTGTCCGTGTCACCCGGGCCCTGATTTAGTGGGAGGTGTTGATCCCAATTCCCTTCCTTTCCAGTGGCACACGGGGCTGTCTTGCTTTTCCTGAGCAGCAGGAATAACTGAGCTAGAAACCATCCTCTGGCGGAGCAGGTGTAGGCCGTGAGCTGCTGTTTCATCCCAAAATCCCGATGGAATTCTGGGGGTGCTGACAGAAATGCATCACCCTGCGTTGGTGCCCAGGCTCTGAGCCCATCCCACAGCCCCCAGCTGGAGAGGAGCCTCCAGAATTCCTCTGCTGGCAGAGCTCTGCAGTGACCCTCTGACTCTGCCCCTCTTGGTGTGGATCCCAGCCCATCCCAAAGCTGGAGAGCAACAGGAATTATTTTCCCCCAGAAATGGTGCCTTTTTTTTTTTTCCCCTCCCCTGCAGTTGGTGTTGCTCCAGCCCAGGTGATCTCAGGTATTTCCCCTTTTTGCCATCCCTGTGGCAGACAACGTGGAGGCTGCCAGGATGATTCTCTCAGGCAGATTCTGTGCAATAAATTAATTACCATAAATTAATGCCTTCCTCTGTGGGTGCTGGAATGGTGCAGCACAATTTTTAAAGGGTTCACATATTATAAATATATAATAATGTAGTTTATTATTCCATACTTTCTACAGAGAATCAGCCCCTTGTTTTGGGAGCCTGTGAGTGCTTAAAGATTGGAGTTTAATTAGGATGGAAGCTCTCCTGTGCCTGGGAGCAGCTCATTTTGCTGACTGTGTGACAGGACTGATGACACAATTCCAGGGAAGCCGGTGTGGGCTTTTGTTTTGACTGCTTGGCTTTCTCTCTGCTGGGAATTTATTCTGTGGAGCTTTCACAGGGAATGCAGAGCAGCCTCTTTATCACTGGTTTTTATTGTCTGATCCCTGAACAGTGGTTTTATTTGCGGTGTGATTACAGAGCACGTTGCACACTGATTATTTTCCAGGTGGTTTGTTTTAAGGTTTGTTGTATTTATTGTATTTTCTGTGTCTTTTTAACAAGCAGAATGTAAAGGACACTTTTTTTGTGTGTGTTTCCCCCTGCAGGAAGTGATCACAAATGAGCACGTGGTGGCCATGATGAAAGCAGCCATCAGTGAGACAGAGGATATTCCCCTGTTTGTGAGTAAAAAACCCTTGTTTAATTTGGGTTTTTTTCAGTTGTTCCAAATGCCTGATGCCCTCACTGGTCTGTCTCTTCAGGGCTCTGGAGAGGGAGAGGCAGAATAGGGGATTTCATTGTAATATTTATTATAATAATTAGGTTTCATTGCCAGATTTATCACCTGGATGAAGGGAGAAGTGTCAGTGTCTGAGTGTCAGTTATAAACAGAATTATGGGAGTTATTCGTGGTGTCTGCAAGGTGGTGAATCTAAAAAGGGGGTGAATCTAAAAAGGGGGTGAATCTAAAAAGGGGGTGAATTTTTAAAAAGATGATGAATTTAAAAAGGTGGTGACTTTAAAGGGGGTGACTTTAAAGGGGGTGAATTTAAGGGGGGTGAATTTAAGGGGGGTGACTTTAAAGGGGGTGAATTTAAGGGGGGTGAATTTAAAGGGGGGTGAATTTAAAGGGAATGAATTTGAGGGGGGTGAATTTGAGGGGGGTGAATTTGAGGGGGATGAATTTAAAGGGGGTGAATTTAAAGGGAGTGAATTTAAAGGGAGTGAATTTAAGGGGGGTGAAATTAAAGGGGGTGAATTTAAAGGGGATAAATTTAAGGGGGGTGAATTTAAAGGGGGGTGAATTTAAGGGGGTGAATTTAAAGGTGGTGAGTTTAAGGGGGGTGAATTTAAAAAGGGGGTGAATTTAAAAAGGGGGTGAATTTAAAGGGGGTAAGAAGAAAATTTCACAGTAAAGAGTTGCTGGGGAAGGGTCTGCAGTGAAGGCAAATGGCTGAATTGGTGGCTCTTGTCTTGTTTTAAACCCTCAGGAGCCCAAAATGACTCGTTCCAAACTGAAGGAGGTTGTGGAGAAAGGGGTGGTGAGTCTGAAATCTGCTTTTACTGTTGCACCCTCCCCTTTCCCTGGGTGGGGAGCAGGGGCAGGGCCTGAGGGAGCAGCTGGAGCTCTGTCAGGGGAGGTTTAGGGGAATATTGGGAAAATCCTTCCCCCAGGGAGTGGTTGGGCACTGACCAGGCTCCCCAGGGCTGCAGGAGCTCCAGGAGGGTTGGGACAACAGGGACAGGATTTTGGGGTGTCCTGGGCAGGGCCAGGAGCTGGGTTTGGATGATCCCTGTGGGTCCCTTCCAGCTCAGGGTGTTCCGTGGCTGGTTTGGGTTTTGGGGCCTCCTGAAGGGAGTTTAAAAGCTCTCACATGGTGGAGTCTTGCAGTGGGAAAAAAAAAAAAGCAGTTAAAAGGGTGTAAAAGGGAGTTAGTTGGAGCTGAGCAGCACAGGGCCAGGGCAGGGCAGGGCAGGGAATCCCTTTGTCCCGAGGCTGCTGCCTGGAGATCCCAGGAGGGCTTTGGAGCCTTTGGCTGAGCTCTGGTTCTTGCTTGGCCACTGTGCAGGTCGGGCTCAGGTGCTCCCCTGGTTTAAGAGCTCCCTTTAAGCTGTGGGAACAGCTCTGAAGCAGCTCTGGGGTTTCTGCTCTCCCCAGGTGATCCCGACGTGGAACATTTCCCCCATTAAGAAGGCGAACGAGGTGAAGGTGAGTGGGATCTTCTGGAGGGCTGGAGCAGCTCCTCTCTGGGCTTTGGGGTGTTCCCTCAGTCAGAAATCTCTGCTCTGACCCTGTTAATCCTGCCCATTAAAAGCTCCCCACCCTGGGACAGCAAAAATTCCTGTCGCCCAAAACGTGACAAATCCCCCCCTCAGGGTTGTTACTTCGATTTTATTTTTTTTTATTTTTGTACTGATTTCTACCTTTTCCCATAAAATATTTGAGCAAATTGAAGAACTCTGCACGGCCTCTGGCTGCTTGTGCACATTTCCCTGTTCAAAGGCAGGACACGGAGTCTTTCTGATGGGATTTAGTGCCTCCCATAAGTGAAGAAATCGCTTCTCTTGTGCTGCAGCCACCCCAGTTTGTGGACATTCCCCTGGAGGAGGATGATTCATCTGATGAGGAGTACCAGCCTGAGGATGAGGATGAGGATGAGACTGCAGAAGAGGTGAGTGCAGCTTGTGCAGAGGTCTGAGGCAGGAGAACCCTCTTTATTTTAACACCCGTGAGTCATCCCGGACCTTCTAGTGATGTTCCTTTGTTGCTCTGTTATTAACTTGGCTAAAAAAGAGCCTCTGGGATGTTGGCTGGAGCAGAGTTTGAGGCCCTTCTGCCTGTCTTGCCCTGCAGAGCCTGCTGGAGAGTGATGTGGAGAGCACGGCCTCCTCCCCTCGGGGGGCCAAGAGGTCCCGGGCCCGGCGCTCGTCCGACGAGGAGGGGGGGACCCCCTGTGAGGTAACCCCGGGGGGGAGCCCCTTCCTCCTTCAGAACCAACCCACAGTCCTCCTTCCTCGTTTATTAGCCCCAAATCCGGGTGCTGGGGGGATTTAGGGTCCCCCTGCCTTGGCTGCTGCGTGGCCAGTGAAGTCCAAAATAAGCCCTTAAAGCTCTTGGGATGGAAACAGTTGTCTCAGGTGATAATTATTGTCTCAGGTAATGGTTATTTTTCTGGCTATTTCTGGGAGGAGTGCAGGGGAACTGCTGTCTGTGCTTGGCTCAAGAGGAGAAAGTGGGTTTTGTAAAAGCATGAAGGTGTTTCTGGTGACTCTGGACACCAACACCTCAGTGGGAGTGGAAGGTGCAGAGTGACAAGGACCAAGGATCAGCAGAGAAGGGCAAGACAGTGCCTGAGAGCTGACCCTGCAGTCAGAAAGAGCAATATTGTATTGATATTTCCCCCTTCTGCTCACCACGGGTTTGGATTCTGCCACAGTAACTCGTTTATCAGCTCTAGAAAGCTTGAGGCTGATACTCAAACCCTCCAAATATCTCCTTTCCTGCAAGTCTGGACGTATCTCTGGGCTTTCTGAGAGCCAAAGTGAGTGTAACACGAGGAATCCATTTCCTCCTGAGAAGCTTTTCCCTCCTTCCTTCTTGTGCCAGGCCAGGAAAAAAAAACAACAACAACAACAAAAAAAGAGACTTTATTCTGTCCTTTGGAAATCCGTGCTCTAAATCCAACTTTTTAACACCAAGGCCTTTCTGCCTAGGTGGAGAAGGTCCCTCCACCTGCTGTGAGGCACATCAGTGCCGAGGTTGTCCCCATGGGGCCTCCACCACCTCCCAAGCCCAAGCAGAGCAAGGACAGCACGTTCATGGAGAAGCTGCACGCAGTGGACGAGGAGCTGGCCTCGAGCCCCGTGTGCATGGACTCCTACCAGGTACAGCCCGGGGGGCCAAACTGGGCACAAAGCAGGGGCATTTCGGGGGGTTGCTGCCCCTGCTTTCGGTGCATTCTGCTCTCCTTTGAATCACAAATGGAGCCCTGAGCAGGCTGGGCTGGGGAAGGTGTCCCCTCTTGGGACAGGGTGACCTTTAAGGTCCCTTTAAGGTCCCAAACCCTTCTGTGGGGCTGTGATCCTGTGGAATTGGATCTCCACAATGGCTCTGTGGGAGAATAGAAGTAGCTATAGTGTGTATATGTATATATATATAAAAAATATATATATATTATATAGACAATGAAGGAATGTTGTTAGTGACATAGACTTTTAGTTTCTTGTAACTACACTTTGTATTTGTGCTCATGAGTCTCTCACTGCCTTTATTTTGGCTGTTAAAGGCACCTCTCTGACATTTACAACACTAATGAGGATAGTTCTCCTTTTTGCAAGCAGTCCTGTTGGCTGAGCTGTGTTTTGCAGGAAGAGTTTTTACTATTTACTATTAACTGTTTACTATCAGCTCTTTACTAGCTGAGGAAATTGGTTGTCCAGTTTATTGGGAACTGAGCTCAGTTCCAAATGGGAGCTGAGGAAATTGCTTGTCCAATACCATTTACTATTAACTATTTACTATTAACTGTTTACTATCAACTAACTATTTACTATCAACTCTTTACTATTAACTAACTTTACTATTAACTAACCCTTTACTATTAACTATCTATTTACTATCAGCTAACTATTTACTATCAACTATTTACTATCAACTATTTACTATCAACTATTTACTATCAACTATTTACTATCAACTATTTGCTATCAACTATTTGCTATCAAATAACTATTTACTATTAACTAACTTTACTATTAACTATTTACCCTCAGCTATTTACTATCAACTAACTATTTACTATTAACTAACTTTACTATCAACTATTTATCAACTATTTACTATTAACTAGCTTTACTATTAACTAACTCTTTGCTATCAACTATTTACTATTAACTCTTTACTATCAACTAACTCTTTACTCTCAACTCTTTACTATTAACTAACTTTACTATTAACTAACTTTACTATTAACTAACTTTATTATCAACTCTTTGCTCTCAGCTCTTTACTATCAACTAACTCTTTACTATCAACTATTTACTCTCAACTAACTCTTTACTATCAACTATTTACTATTAACTAACTTTACTATTAACTAACTTTACTATCAACTCTTTACTATCAGCTAATGATTTACTGTCAACTATTTACTATCAACGATTTACTATTAACTATTTACTATCAACTCTTTGCTATTAACTCTTTGCTATCAACTCTTTACTATCAACTATTTACTAGTAACTCTTTACTATCAACTAACTGTTTTTACTATCAACTATTTACTATTAACTCTTTACTATTAACTAACTCTTTACTATCAACTCTTTACTATCAACTCTTTACTATCAACTCTTTACTATCAACTAACTATTTACTATTAACTATTTACCATTAACTAACTATTTACCATCAACTATTTCCTATTAACCATTTAGTAGCTGGGTGGCCCTGTGTGATGTCAGTGATGGGAGAAGGTTGGCAGTGAGAGCACCCTGTGTGATGTCAGTGATGGGAGAAGGTTGGCAGAGAGAGCACCCTGTGTGATGTCAGTGGTGGGAGAAGGTTGGCAGTGAGAGCAGCCCTGGTTCCTGCCCTGGGTGAGGGTGGGGGCAAGGCCTGTGCTCTGCCCCCCATCAATGGCAGACACTGCAGGGGCAAACACGGTTAAACACACGTGAAAATCCAACGGTGGGAGTGGAAGCTGCCGGTGAGAGTGCAGCGTGAGCTGATGAACAAACCATAATGAGCTGGTGACCAGGGAGAGCGGGCAGAGCTGGGCTCCCCTCGCCCCCCAGCCGAAGGATTCCTCGGCGTGGTGCCCGTGCTGGGCTCTGGGGAGGGCAGGGCTGTGGTGACAGCGCTGTCCTTGCCCCTGGGCAGCCCCTGGAGGACAGCCTGATCGCCTTCAGGACCCGCTCCAAGAGGCCCCTGAAGGACGTGCCCCTGGGGCAGCTGGAGGCCGAGCTGCGCGCGCCCGACATCACCCCCGACATGTACGACCCCAACACGGCCGACGACGAGGAGTGGAAGAGGTGGCTGGGGGGGCTCATGAACGACGACGTGGAGAACGAAGGTGGGGTGGCAGATTTGGTGGGCTTTGGTCGCTGGATTCGGGGTTTGGGGGTTCAATAAACTGGAGGTTGGGGCTGCGCCGGCGCCGGGGCGACGCCCGGGGTCAATCCAGGCTGGGGATGAGCAGAGGGAGGAGGATTTGGGGGAGAGGCTGGACATGAGCCAGTCCAGAGGAGGCACCAAGGTGAGCAGGGCTGGAGCAGCTCTGCTGGGAGAAAAGGCTGGGAAGGTTGGGATTGTTCAGCCTGGAGAAGGGAAGGCTCTGGGGTGACCTTCCAGGACCTGAAGGAGCCTCCAGGAAAGATGGAGAGAGGCTGTTTGCAAGGGCTTGGAGGGCCAGGACAAGGGGGAATGGCTTCAAACCGACAGAGGACAGGGTTAGATGGGATATTGGGAAAAAATTCCTCCTTGTGAGGGTGGGGAGGCCCTGGCACAGGTTGCCCAGAGAAGCTGTGGCTGCCCCTGGATCCCTGGAAGTGTCCAAGGCCAGGTTGGATGGGGCTTGGAGCAACCTGGGCT
This sequence comes from Pipra filicauda, assembly GCF_003945595.2. NCBI lineage: Eukaryota > Metazoa > Chordata > Aves > Passeriformes > Pipridae > Pipra > Pipra filicauda. The sequence continues at coordinate 80,308 of NW_024104965.1, read as the reverse complement.
AGCAGAAGGTGTCCCTGTCCATGGCAGGGGGTGGAACAAGATGATCTTTAAGGTCCCTCCCAACCCAAGCCATCCTGTGATTTTATATTGAAAGCCTGAAGCTTTGTTTTCTGTTCGTACCTGATGTCCTCGTGAGCCTTTCCTGCCCCAGCTTCCCTCATCTCCCCCAGGGACCTTGGTGAGAGTTTTCAACCCTCAGGGCCCTCACTTGGGAATATTCACTGTCCAGCACAAAGGAAAGGGGTGGGTTTAACCCCTTGTGCTGCATCCTGAGCACCTACACCTGAACCCTGTCCTGCTCCTTGAGAGGGACCTGTCTGGGGAGAAACAGCTTTTTGTTCTTTGGGAAAGAACAGGGACAAGTTTTGGGGCTCGACCTCCTCTTCCTCCTGTGTTTGCTGGTTGCCCACAGCTGGTTCCAGTCGATTTTCACCCATGTAAATTGAACATAAACCACAAACTGAACTCCTGTTACTGTGTGAAACTAAACTTGGGTGGAAGTCGGGTCCCAGGGAATCCAGCTGGCTCTTCAAAACGGGACAGGCAGCAATTCCAGCCCTTCCTGGGCCGGGTCAGGCAGGGAACAAAGTGCTCCTGGGTGGCCCTGGGGCAGGGCAGTGACACCCCAGCTGTGCTTCCCCTCAGATGAAGCTGATGATGACGATGACCCCGAGTACAACTTCCTGGAGGATCTGGACGAGCCGGACACGGAGGATTTCAGGAACGACCGTGCCGTGAGGATCACCAGTGAGTTCCTGGGGAATCCTGGGGAATCCCCCCCTCCTGGCTCCCGATTCACTCGGGGAAGGGTTTTGTTGCGAGGATTTCTGCAGTGGAGGGTGATTAAAATCTGCAGCTTTTGGCTTTGTGGCAAAGCCTGAGCAGCGATGTTTGGGTGCTGATAATAAACCTGGAAGCTTCAGCCAGTTCAGGCTTGAATGTTTGCCTCGTTCTTGAGTGCAATTAAGTTTTCTCTTAAGTCCTCTCAGTCTTCAACTTATTTTATAAAGATGCCACTTTCCACCTTTGCAGCAAACCACAGTTCCTTCAGGTGTTATTACAGGTTAACATAACTTCGAATTCAGTTGTGAAAATGAGGGTTTATATTGTGTTTTTGAATCCAAACAATCTCAGTGAAGTATTTTTGGCCCAGAATTAAAAAGGGAATTATCAGGGGCCTTTCCTTTTTGGTCCTCTCTGCAAGAGGAGGGTTTCCCTTTGTGAGAGAAATTCCTTAGATGGCTTAATATCATGATAGGATTGCTGAGTGTTTCTCAGAAGAGGAGGAATATTCACACTTCTTTTTGATTTTTGCTTGCAGAAAAGGAAGTGAATGAACTGATGGAGGAGCTGTTTGAGACAGTAAGTGATGAGCTGAGGGAAAGAGCTGTTGGATGTGACATGAGATGAGGGGAGGCACCAAGGGCTGGGCTCTGGGAAGGCCACAGCAGGGTCAGTTTAGGCTTGGGATCGTCTGTAGGAACTCCCTGAAGTGCCTGCAGAGGGGAATGTCTGGGCTGAGAGGCCCCTCCTGAGCTTCATTAGCTGAAGGCAGTGGGAGTGTGTTCCCTGGGTGTTCCCCCCTGGACTGTGGCTCCCTGTTCTCTGCAGTTCCAGGACGAGATGGGTTTCTCCCACATGGAGGACGAAGGCCCCGAGGATGAAGATGCTGTCCCCGAGTCCAGGCCGAGCTTTAACACCCCCCAGGCCCTCAGGTGGGAGCCTTTGGTTGGGGGGGGAAAGAGAGGAGCTGCCTGGGCAGCTCAGAGAGCTCTGGGATGTTTTAATTTGTGGGATTGGGCATGGAGCTGCCTGGGCAGCTCAGAGAGCTCGGAGACGTTTTTATTTGTGGGGTTGGACACGGATTGGACACTTGACCCTCTTTTTTTCTGGGTGCCACGTTTAACTTTGCTGGTTGTGATGCATCTGGAGGAGGTGACAGTGGTGACAATGTGTCCTTTCAGAGAGAGACACGTTCAGGAGAGTGTCTGCACTCAAACATTGGTGCTGCCTGCTCTGCAAACAGCCCAGGCCTCTCAGAGTGGTGACAGTTCCCAACAAGGCAGGAGGATTCTGTCCCTGCTTCTTCACCTCTGTGCTGAACAGAGAGTCACAGAATGGTTTGGGTTGGGAGGAACCTGAAAGATCAACTAATTCCACCCCCTGCCACGGGCAGGGACACCTTCCACTAGCCCAAGTTGCTCCAACCTGGCCTTGGGACACTTCCAGGGATGAGGAATCCATAATTCCCTGGGCAACCTGTGCCAGGGCCCCCCCAGCCTGGCAGGGAAGGGTTTCTTTGTAACATCCACTCTGAATCTTCATCTTCTTAAAGGGGAGGCTGAGGTTCACTTGCTGCCCTGGTGGGTTTGGGGTGGCCAGGGAGGGAGACCTGAGGGTGTGACCAAGTGTGTCACCTTCAGCTGGAGTGAATAACTTGGGTGTGATGTTGGCCCTTCCGTGGAAAACGAGGCCTGGGACAGCTGAGGGCTGGGAATGAAGTGACTCTAAAGTTTGGAAATTGGCTTTTGATGATTTTTTGGGTTGTGTTCAACAGCACCTTGAAGAGGAGAGGGGCTAAAGCAGCTCCATCCCTGGGGTGGACGGGGCTTGGAGCAGCCTGGTCTGGAGGGAGGTGGAATGAGAGGAGCTTTGAGTCCCTTCCCACCCAAACCATTCCACAATTTCTTTCTGGGTGATGACAATTCCTCTGTATTTACCAGGCCCTGGAAAAGGGGGGCTGCAGGAGCAGTGGGGTCTCCTTATTTATGGGGCAGAGCAGCTCGAGGTGCAGCTGTGTCTGTTTGGGAAGGGAGCTAAAGTGAAGGCTGGAGTTCCTGGATGCTCCCTCTGGGATGAGCAGTGCCAGAGGGGAGCTCAGCAACTGTAAAACCAGCTACAGGCTGAAAAGCCAGGAAGCTTTATCCCCTCTTTTATTATTTTTATGCATTTGGGTTTGATTTTTATGCATTTGGGCGTTTTATTATCTTTTCCTTAGTGGGCAGTTCTGCAATTGTTTCTTCCCTGGTTTTCTTTGCCCACAGGATTTTTAGATGTCCCATAAAACATCTTTATTTGCCGGGTTTGTTGTTGGTTTTATGATACCCTGCATTAGGAGCATCAGGGAACAACTTGACTTCAGGCCTGTTAGAGAAGGGAAGGTGATAACCAGCAGAAATCAGGATATTAACTGGTGTAGCTAAAATAAAATAGATAAAAATGGAATCATAAGTAAAGCAGGGGATAGTTGAAACTGTTTTTGAAAGGGTGGTGGCAAGTAAATCCTCTTTTTCTGCTACTTGTTGTAGGGTCTCCAGCAGAGTCCTCTGCGTGAAGCTGGGTGGTGATTTATTTGTTCATTTTTTTTTTAATAAAGTGACAGCTTTTGGAGCAGCCTGAGGTCTTTCTGGAGACCCTCCAGGTGATAAAATGCCCCCCAAAATACCTTGGGGAGACGATCAGCAGTGCAGGGATGGGTGGGAAGACTTGCCCAGTGTAAATAACTGGGTGTTTTTCAAATTGGGGAGTGTTTGAGGAGCACAGTGAATGAACTGTGATGAATCCCAGATAGAGTAAAATATTCTGGATCAGTGGGAAGGGGTTTTAAACCCTTGGTTTGTTGGTATTTTGCTCTCCCTGGCTGCAAACAGGTTCGAGGAACCTCTGGCCAACCTGCTGAACGAGCAGCACCGGACGGTGAAGGAGCAGCTGGAGCAGCTGAGGATGAAAAAGTCCTCCCTCAAACCACCCCAGGAGGCTGAAAAATCAAAACCCCCAAGCGAGAAGCCCCTGCAGAGCCTTGTCCTGGACAGTGCCCAGAGGAAGAGGCTCCAGCAGCAGATGCAGCAGGTAATTAATTAAACGTGGGGTGGCCTGAGCTGATGAACCTTTGCTGGGGGGCCCTGGGAGCCAAGGGCAGGGCTTTGCTTCCTGAAAGGAATTCCTTGGAAAAGCTGCACCTGGCTGTTGTTAGGGGTTGATTGCACATGGAAGGACCATTGGAACTGAGTGTGTGAATCAGAGCTGCTTTCTGGGCATCTCTTCTCACGTGGGATGGCCTTGGCCACCTTGGAATCCTGGCTCTGATCTGTCCAAATCCTCTGCTTTCATCCCCTTCTTTATCACTGTCTGTCCAAATCCTCTCTTTTCAACACCTTCTTTATCACTGTCTGAGAATGTTATTCTTGATCTGATTTAGATTCTTCTGTTTTACCCCCCTCCCACCACAAAAAACCCTGTAAAACTTCAGAAATGGGCAGTTCTGAGAGATGAAGTTGCTGAAGAAACAGAGATGTGTTTATTTATGGGGAAAAAAAAATCCCCTCTGTGTGGGTTGTTTTGGTTGTGAGGTTTTGGCACAAAAGCTGGGAGACTGCCCTGAGATCACACAGACAGTGGGTTCAAAATCTGTGTATTAAACTTCCTGCCAGTGGGTGTCAAACTTTCCCCTCAGCTCTCTGTTGTTCAAAGGGTGTTTTTGCAGACAGGGGTTTTTGGGGTGCCCTCTCGTGCCTCTGAACTTGTGCTTTTCAAGTTTTTTGATTTCTGATACGCTGAAAAAAACCCCACTTCGTGTGATTTTTCTTCTTTTATTCTTCCAGCACGTTCAGCTCCTGACCCAAATCCATCTCCTGGCCAGCTGCAACCCTGCCCTGAGCTCCGAGGCCAGCACCACCAGGATGTTTTTGGTGAGGATGTGCCTGAAATCAGAGCTGCAGGAGCCCTAATACCTCGTTAGGAGGAGCACTGGAGATGTTTGGAGGGATTAATTTGTTTGGTTAATCCCATCAAACTGAGAGAGGAGCCTTGGGAAGGGTCCAGGGAGTGGGGGGGAGTTACAAACAAATAAAAGTCCCGGAATGGTTTGGGTTGGGAGGGACCTTGAAGACCATCCAGTGCCAACCCTCTGGAATGGGCAGGGGCACCTTCCACGGGAGCAGCGGCCTCGGGCACTGCCAGGGATGGGAAACGTGGAATAACCTGGGCCCAGGCCTCGCCTCCCTCTGCTCCCGCTCACAAAGAGGGGTTTGAATGCTGGGTTTGGCATTTGTTCCCTGCCTTCCCCATGGAGGGCACTCCTCTGACCCGTCTGTGTGTCCTCTCACCCGTCTGTGTGTCCTGTGACCTGTCTGTGTGTCCTGTGACCTGTCTGTGTGTCCTGTGACCTGTCTGTGTGTCCTCTGCCCCGTCTGTGTGTCCTCTGCCCCGTCTGTGTGTCCTCTGCCCCGTCTGTGTGTCCTGTGACCTGTCTGTGTGTCCTCTGCCCCGTCTGTGTGTCCTGTGACCTGTCTGTGTGTCCTCTGCCCCGTCTGTCTGTGTGTCCTCTGCCCTGTCTGTGTGTCCTGTGACCTGTCTGTGTGTCCTGTGACCTGTCTGTGTGTCCTGTGACCTGTCTGTGTGTCCTGTGACCCGTCTGTGTGTCCTCTGCCCCGTCTGTGTGTCCTCTGCCCCGTCTGTGTGTCCTCTGCCCCGTCTGTGTGTCCTGTGACCTGTCTGTGTGTCCTCTGCCCCGTCTGTGTGTCCTCTGCCCCGTCTGTGTGTCCTCTGCCCCGTCTGTGTGTCCTGTGACCTGTCTGTGTGTCCTCTGCCCCGTCTGTGTGTCCTCTCACCCGTCTGTGTGTCCTCTCACCCGTCTGTGTGTCCTCTCACCCGTCTGTGTGTCCTCTCACCCGTCTGTGTGTCCTCTCACCCGTCTGTGTGTCCTCTGACCCATCTGTCTGTGTGTCCTCTGCCCCGTCTGTGTGTCCTCTGCCCCGTCTGTGTGTCCTCTGCCCCGTCTGTGTGTCCTCTCACCTGTCTGTGTGTCCTCTGCCCCGTCTGTGTGTCCTCTGCCCCGTCTGTGTGTCCTCTGCCCCGTCTGTGTGTCCTGTGACCTGTCTGTGTGTCCTCTCACCCGTCTGTGTGTCCTCTCACCTGTCTGTGTGTCCTCTGCCCCGTCTGTGTGTCCTCTCACCTGTCTGTGTGTCCTCTCACCCGTCTGTGTGTCTGGCCCCTCAGAGTGAGCTGGGGAACTTTGCCCGGAGCTCGACCCTGCTGCGCCTGTCGCTCCATCCCAAATTCCAGACCATGTTCCAGCCCTGCAACCTGCCGGGCGCCCTGAGGCTGCTGGAGGATTTCCATGCCCAGGTGCCCGTGGACTGGAGCCCCAGGAAGGCCGTCAAGAAGAGCAATGGTAGGTGAGGGGAGGGCAGGGGAGGGTTTCCAGGGAGGTCATTCCGGGTGTTGGGGGAACTTCCCGAGTCCCGTCTCCCTCCAGACTGTCAGTGTGGACCCAGTCCTGCAGCTCCAGTGCTGACCCCCCCAGTCCCAGTGCTCCCAGTTCCCTGCCCAGCTCAGCACTCGGGGGGTGGTGCCCCCGGGGAAGGGACTCCCAAACAAACCAGGAGATGGATGGTTTGGGTTGGATTTGGGATAGGAACCCTTCCCTGGGAGGGGGGGAGGCCCTGGCACAGGTTGCCAGAGAAGCTCTGGCTGCCCTGGATCCCTGGGAGTGTCCAAGGCCGGGTTGGAGCAGCCTGGAATAGTGGAAGGTGTCCCTGTCCCTGCCACTTCAAGGTCCCTTCCATCCCAAACCATTAGAGCATTCTAAGAATTATTTAATTTTTTTTTGGTGAAGTATTTTTAGATAAAACCACCCCCTCGGCTCCTTTTTTTGCTTCCTAATCTTGCAACAGAATAAAGCACCTTAAACAACCTGCTGACTTTTATTTACCATCATAATCCAGCCACTTATTGTCCTGCAGATGATATTTGGAGCTGCAAAAGTCCATCAGGGGGACAGTGAAACTGGAATTAATTGTTCCAAACGTGTTGGTCAACACAGATCAAGGAAATACTCCTTTCCTTGGGGGGCAAAAAAAAGGCTTTAAGAACTGCTTCAAACATTTGGTTTGGGATTTTGCTGCTGCTTTAGAGAGGGAACTCATTGGAAATACTTCCAAGAGCTTTTTCATTATATATATAATATATATCTCTATATAAATATATAGATATAGATGATAGATATATAGATATAGATAGATAGATATAAATATAGCTATATAGATATAGCTATATAGATATAGCTATAAAGATATAGCTATAAATATACAGATATAGATATATAGATATAGATATAAATATATAGATATAGATAGATATTATATATATATATAAAGCAAAAGAAAAGATGGAAAAAAGAGGGAAAGGTAAAGGAATTTTACCTTTGGCTGGTGTAAGCTTAGAAGGAAAAACTAAGAACACTAAAAACCAGGCAGAAAGGCTCTTTTTGCAGTGAAGGCAGTAAAAGAAACGGTGTCTGCAGGAAGTCAGACATTTGTCCACGTCCTTTTCGTGTCCTTACCTGTTGATTCTTCCCCCCCAGCCAGTGAATTTTCCTGTTTGCCAAAGCAAGTGGCCTGGATTTTTGCCACCAGGAAAGTCTTCATGTACCCAGAGCTGCTGCCAATCTGTTCCTTGAGAGCAAACCCTCCCCGGGACAAGATTGTCTTCACCAAGGCAGAGGACAAGTAGGTGCTGGGGTGGAATGAGGAGGTGCTGGGATGGAAGGAGGAGGTGCTGGGATGGAATAAGGAGGTGCTGGGATGGAAGGAGGAGGTGCTGGGATGGAAGGAGGAGGTGCTGGGATGGAAGGAGGAGGTGCTGGGATGGAAGGAGGAGGTGCTGGGATGGAAGGAGGAGGTGCTGGGGTGGAAGGAGGAGGTGCTGGGATGGAAGAAGGAGGTGCTGGGATGGAATGAGGAGGTGCTGGGATGGAATGAGGAGGTGCTGGGATGGAATGAGGAGGTGCTGGGATGAAAGAAGGAGGTGCTGGGGTGGAATGAGGAGGTGCTGGGATGGAAGGAGGAGGTGCTGGGATGGAATGAGGAGGTGCTGGGATGGAATGAGGAGGTGCTGGGGTGGAATGAGGAGGTGCTGGGATGGAATGAGGAGGTGCTGGGATGGAATGAGGAGGTGCTGGGGTGGAATGAGGAGGTGCTGGGATGGAAGAAGGAGGTGCTGGGATGGAAGAAGGAGGTGCTGGGATGGAAGAAGGAGGTGCTGGGATGGAAGAAGGAGGTGCTGGGATGGAATGAGGAGGTGCTGGGATGGAAGAAGGAGGTGCTGGGATGGAAGAAGGAGGTGCTGGGATGGAAGAAGGAGGTGCTGGGGTGGAATTCCCGCTCCAGACGTTTGGGGAGGAGCATTTCTGGGGTGCAGATTTTGGGGGGAAGCGACTGGAAGGTTTCTCACCCCCTGCCCTCCCTTCTTTCCCCCTGCCCAGTTTGTTGGCTCTGGGGCTGAAACATTTCGAGGGCACCGACTTCCCCAAGCCCCTGATCAGCAAGTACCTCCTGCCCACCAAAACCGCCCACCAGCTCACGGTGAGGATCAAGAACCTCAACATGAACCGGGCCCCCGACAACATCATCAGGGTAAGGGCACACACCTCGCTGGGCACGCCAGCAGGGAGGGGCTGCTCCCTCCAGGAGCCCTTTTTTTGGGCTGGCACTTAGGAGAAAATGTCACCCCCTCGTTTAGCAGCGAGGGTTTGTTCCAGGAGACTTTGTGCCCTGGGATTTGCAAGTTGTTGGTTTGACTCTTTGGAGCCCAGCACGGTCCTGGTACCACTGTTCTCTAAGTAATGCTGGGGAAAAATCATAAATACAACGTTTAGAGGAGCAAAAGTGTAATAAATACAACCTTCAGAGGAACACAAGTGTAATAAATACAAGTTTTTGAGGAGCAAAAGTGTAATAAATACAAGCTTTAGAGTGGCAAAGGTGTAATAAATACAAGCTTTAGAATAGCACAACTGTAATAAATATAAACTTTTCAGGAGCACAAGTGTAATAAATACAACATTTAGAGTAGCACAAGTGTAATAAATACAATCTTTAGAGTAGCAAAGGTGTAATAAATACAACCTTTAGAGTAGCACAAGTGTAATAAATACAACCTTTAGAGGAGCAAAAGTGTAATAAATACAAACTTTAGAATAGCACAAGTGTAATAAATACAAGCTTTTGAGGAGCAAAAGTGTAATAAATGCAATTTTTGAGTAGCAAAAGTGTAATAAGTACAACCTTTTGAGGAGCAAAGGTGGAATAAATACAACCTTTAGAGTAGCACGAGTGTAATAAATACAAGCTTTGGAGTAGCAAAAGTGTAATAAATACAAACTTTGGAGGAGCAAAGGTGGAATAAATACAATCTTTAGAGGAGCACAAGTGTAATAAATACAATCTTTAGAGTAGCAAAGGTGTAATAAATAAAACCTTTAGAATTGCACAACTGTAATAAATATAAGCTTTTGAGGAGCACAAGTGTAATAAATACAACCTTTTGAGGAGCAAAAGTGTAATAAATACAATTTTTGAGTAGCACAAGTGTAATAAATACAAGCTTTGGAGTAGCAAAAGTGTAATAAATACAAGCTTTTCAGTAGCAGAAAAGTGTAATAAATATACCTTTTAGAGTAGCAAAAATGTAATAAATACAACCTTTAGAGGAGCACAAGTGTAATAAATACAACCTTTTGAGGAGCACAAGTGTAATAAATACAACTTTTAAGGAGCAAAAGTGTAATAAATACAACTTTTAAGGAGCACAGGCATAATAAATACAACCTTTAGAGTAGCACAAGTGTAATAAATACAAGCTTTAGAGGAGCAAAGGTGTAATAAATAAAACCTTTAGAATAGCACAACTGTAATAAATACAAGCTTTTGAGGAGTAAAGGTGTAATAAATACAAGCTTTAGAGGAGCAAAGGTGTAATAAATGCAAGCTTTAGAGGAGCAAATGTGTAATAAATACAAGCTTTAGATGAGCAAAGGTGTAATAAATACAAGCTTTAGAGGAGCAAAGGTGTAATAAGTACAACCTTTTGAGGAGCAAAATGTAATAAATACAACCTTTAGAGGAGCAAAGGTGGAATAAATACAAGCTTTAGAGGAGCAAAAGTGTAATAAATACAAGCTTTTCAGTAGCAAAAGTGTAATAAATACAACCTTTTGAGGAGCAAAAGTGTAATAAATACAACCTTTTTAGGAGCAAAGGTGGAATAAATACAACCTTTAGAGTAGCACGAGTGTAATAAATACAAGCTTTTCAGTAGCAAAAGTGTAATAAATACAAGCTTTTGAGTGGCACAAAAGTGCTGCCTGCAGGTGAAGGTCCAGCAGGGCAATAATCCTTTCCTGCTGCTGGAGAGAGAGTGAGGACCAGAACCACTTAAAACAAGTTTTCCTGGACATCATCTCCGACCTCCTGCTTTCTCTGGGGGCAGCCAGGGTGGCCGAGAGCTCTGCTTCAGCCTTGGGGGTTGATTTTTCATGTTTCCGTGGGGAGAACCTTGTTAAAGGAGTGATGAGAATCACGTTATTGCACAGTCTCTCTCCCCCACCCCGCCCTGGACGGGCGGAATTGTCTGGAATTCCCTCCTGTCTCCTCACAGTACTACAAGAAGACAAAGCAGCTGCCTGTGCTGGTGAAGTGCTGCGAGGAAATCCAGCCCCACGAGTGGAAACCGCCCGTGGAGAGGGAAGAGCATCGCCTGCCCTTCTGGCTGAAGGTGCTTCTTCATCCCCTTCATGTTCTGCATCGCTGTGGGGTTGATTTCCTGTGGGTTTTCCTTGGTTTTCCTTGCATTTCTTGTGGGTTTTCCTTGGATTTCTTGTGGGTTTTCCTTTCTCTTGTGGGTTTTCCTCGTGGGTTTTTCCCTTGGGTTTCCTCCAAGGAGTTGGAGGCCTGGAGGAGGACGAGCAGTGTCTGGGGAAGGAACTGGACTCAGATGCCGTAAAATCCAGTTCTCCTGACCACCCACTGCTCCAGGGGGAATTTTCCTTCCCACAAAATCCCATGTTTACTAAAGCAAACTTTATAAAGCAATTTATTGTTATTTCTCTCAGGATCTCTCAATAATTTGGTGGTTTCTCTCAGGATCTCTCAATAATTTGGTTGTTTCTCTCAGGATCTCAGAGTCTTTTAAAGGCTCATGAATTTAAAGCAATATTAAGCAATATAGAGCAGTATGAAGTAAATAAAAACCCACTTGCAAAGGCAAGTTGCTCTCTGTCCCCTTCTGTGGTGCTGTGGGAAGGTGGGAATACGGGAACAGCCCGTAAATAACAAATCCTAATAAATCCTTGCTCCCTCAGGCGAGCTTGCCCTCCATCCAGGAGGAGCTGAAGCAGCTGGCAGAAGATGCCAAGGAGACGCCGGGTTCCCCTGCTGCAGAGCCCGTCTTTCTGGGGGCAGGAAAGGAAACTTCAGACGCAGAGCACGATGAGAAATACCCTCTGCTCATGCCCAAGGGGCTCGTCCTGACCCTGAAGCCCTTGGCCAACCGGTTCTCGCGGCGGGCATGGAGGAGGCAGAGGTCCTCGGCCCTGAAGCCCGTCCTGATCCGCCCCAACCCCGGCCTGCAGCCCAGCTCCAACGCTGTCACCATGCAGAAGGCTGTGAAGTTGTCCCAGTCGGAGGCTCCTCCCAGCAAAGTCCTGCTCCAGGTTCCTCAGCCGATGCAGCCGGCGCCGGTTGTCCCGGCGGTGCCGGGAGTGCAGCCCCTCAACGTCCCGGCGGTGGTGGGAGGTGGGGACGGCCTGGAATTCCAGAACGTTCTCCCCGCCGTGCCCCCGGACTCCAGACAAGCCTTCTCGGCTGCCGTGCCGCCGGCTCTGGTGTCCTCGGACCCCGCCGCTCTCCAGCCCAAGCTGATGCTCCCGGCGCTGGCCGGGCCCAAATCCCGCAGGCCGTGCGTGCGCAGGGGCTACCAGAGGAAAAAAGGGACCAAACCCGCCCCGCTGCTCAAACCCTCCCCTCTGATCCAGCCGTCCCCCGTCATCCTGACCGTCCCCGCCACCACGGTCAAGGTGCTCAACATCGGCAACGGCTGCAACGTGATCCAGCCCCTCGGCCCACGGGGCCCGCAGGCCATCCCGGTCACCACCCTGCTGGTGAACCCGTCCCCGTTCCCCTGTCCCTTGAACCAGCCCCTGGTGACCTCGTCCATCCCGTCCCTGATCGTGTCCCCGAGCCCCGTGGGTCTGTCCGCGGCGCCGGCCGTGGGTGAGGGCGAGGAGCAGCTGACCCTGGTCCCCGCCGGGAGCAGTGGAGGCCGCGCGTATCCCACGGGAGAGCCCCAGGTGGAACCCCCGGAGCTCTGCGTTCCCCGCTCCTCCCTGTCCCCCGAGGGGGAGCGTGGCACCAATCCTGCCCCTGCCCAGGACAAGGGGAGCGAGGGCGAGTGCTGGGCGACAGGACAAGGGGACGGGAGCTCCGCGGAGCCGCTGCCCGCGGTGGAGCTGCTGCCTCGCCTGGAAGATCCGGGCGAGGCGGCCAAAACCGAGCCCGAAGAGCCCGGTGGTGCTCCCGGGGAGGCAAACCCGGGGCAGAAGAGGGCAGAAGAGGCGAAGGAGGAATTCCTGCTGGGCCTCGGCCAGGAGCTGAACGTGGAGGCCGCGTGCGCGAGGAAGGACCGCGCGGCGGGCGAGGAGAAGGGGCAGGAGGAAGGCCGGGCCCTGCAGTCGCCTCCCCGGGGGGAGCAGCAGGGCGAGGCGGCGGCTCCGGGGCCCCCGGGGAGCGGCGAGTCCCCCGGGAACCCCCCGTGCCCCGGCGAGGGCGAGGCCGAGTTCAGCAGCCCCCTGGGCCGGCCCGAGGACTCGTCCAGCATCGACGGCCAGTCCGTGGGCACCCCGGCCGGCCCCGAGGCCGCGGGGGACAGGGAAGGGCAGGAGGAGGAGGAGGAGGATGACTTCGATGATTTCACCCAGGATGAGGACGAGGAGATGTCGTCGGCCTCCGAAGAGTCCGTTCTGTCAGTGCCGGAGCTCCAGGTAAAAACAAAACTTTTAATTTAAAAGGCTCGCTGGTGGAACTGTGGGTGTCCTGAAACACCCTGTGGGCTCAGGGCAGAACAGGTGGGAGTTCAGCTGGAAAGGTGGGATGGAAGCTCTGGAGTAACACTTCTGAAAAAAAATACATATATAAATAAATTGATTAATTAATTCATTGATTGATAACAGCCTCCACAAACCCCCAGGCCCCAAGAGCCTCCTCCTTCCCGGTACCTTCCACCAGGGATGGGGGGAAGCTTTGGGAAAGGGACCTGTTTTTATGCTAAACTGTAACACTTCAGGAAGGAAATAAATAAAAAGATAGATACATAGATAGATAGATAGACAGATAAAATAATTAATTAATTAACTAATAACAGCCTCCACAAACCCCCAGGACCCAAGAACCCCCCCCTTCCCAATACTTTCCACCAGGGATGAGGGGAAGCTTTGGGAAAGGGGCCTGTTTTCCTGCTAAACTGTGACACTTCAGAGGGAAATAAATAAAAAAAATAGACAGATAGATAAAATAATTAATTAATTAACTAATAAAAGCCTCCACAAACCCTCAGGACCCAAAGCCACCCTCCCCTTCCTGGTACCTTCCGCCAGGGATGGGGGGAAGCGTTGGGAAAGGGGCCTGTTTTCCTGCTAAACTGTAACACTTCAGGAGGGAAATAAATAAAAAAATAGACAGATAGATTAAATAATTAATTAATTAACTAATAACAGCCTGCAGAAACCCCCAGGACCCAAAGCCACCCTCCCCTTCCCAGTACCTTCCACCAGGGATTGGGGGGAAGCTTTGGGAAAGGGGCCTGTTTTTATGCTAAACTGTGACACTTCAGGAGGGAAATAAATAAAAAGATAGATAAATAGATAGATAGACAGATAAAATAATTAATTAATTAACTAATAAAAGCCTCCACAAACCCCCAGGACCCAAAGCCACCCTCCCCTTCCTGGTACCTTCCACCAGGGATGAGGGGAAGCTTTGGGAAAGGGGCCTGTTTTCCTGCTAAACTGTGACACTTCAGAGGAAAATAAATAAAAATATAGACAAATAGACAGATAGATACCTTGGCATCGTGCTGTTCACAGAGGAATTGGACACCAGGTTTTCCTGAGCAGATTTCAAGTCCAAAGCTGAGGGAGGGTATTGAAAATACATAGATTTAAACTCCTCCTAAAGAGGCTGCTCTTTAACAAGAAGTGCTTCGAGTGACAGTTTCTTTTCCAGGTCACAGTTCCAGCAGGCCTGTAAGAGCCAAGATTGATCCTTGTGGAATCCCACCTCTGACTCAAGGCCTGACCTGCTGAATGGCAGAGTCTGAAATTTTAATTCTTCGCAGTTAAAAAAAACACCCGGGCGGCTCTGGAGGGTTTTGAATTCTGTTCCTTCGTGGAATTTTGGGCAGATGCTGCTCTGTGAAGTTGGCTCTTGGAATCGTGGTGCAGGGAGGGGGTTGCTGAAGGATATTTGAACAAACAGTAAAATTGAACAGTGTGATGTTCTTCTGTCGCTGCTTTCTAAGGAGACCATGGAAAAGCTCACTTGGCTCGCAACAGAGAGACGTTTGAGCCAGGAGGGGGATTCCGAAGAGGAGAATTCCCAGGAAGAGAACTCTGAGCCTGAGGAAGAGGAGGAGGAGGAAGGGGAAGGGATAGAGAGTTTACAGAAAGATGATGAAACGTGTGGAGATACCTCAGAGGAGCCCAAATCTGCCTTCACGCTGGCAAAGGCAGCTTCCCCCCAGGTGGAGACCCACAGGATTCCAGCAGGTGAGGGCTGGGGGTTTGCTGGGAGTGGGGAAATGGAGCTGCTCTTCCACGGAAAGCAGGAACTTTCAATGAAATTAAACCCTTCCTGGTTTGATTTCACCGAGTGTGTCTGAGCTCTGTGCTGCTTTTAACCTGGAACTGCAGTTCTGTGACTCAGTCCCAGCCCTGTGAAATCAGGGCCACGGAGGTCCTGGCACGTGTGAGCTGGGGGCCCTCGGTCCATTTGAAAGTGTTTATGTGCCTCAAATACCTACAGGCAGATTTGGGGGTTTGTGTCAGCTCCTACCCAGTTGTAAGAACAACATTAAACAGCCAGACCTTTGCTGAACTGAGTTTTGTGTGATGGGGAAAAAGAAATGAAACAAAACAACAGCTCGACAGACTCCAGCAAAGTGGGAGATGAACTCGAGGAGCTGGACCTCAGCCCATTAAACCAACAGATTCCTGAGGCTAAAGCCATAAAAATCTTGATGTAGCACCTCTTAGTACCCTGTTTCCTTCCTTACTGTGTGTGATTTTAGCTCTGTTGTGTAAATAATGAGCTAAAAGAGTCATTTGCAGAGTGAACAGCCAGCTCTGATGCTCTCGTTGTAGCTCTGTCCCCCCCATGATTGCTCTGCCCTGGAGTGCAGGACTCTGGTGGTTTTTGGCAGGTTGGAGCTGAGGAACAGCTCGTGGGTGTATCCAGAGGTTTCTCCTGTCAGATGCTGTGAGAACAAAGGGGCAGTTTAAGGTTTTGGCCAGCCTGACTCCTGGGAATTGTGTTGCTCCTGCACTTCCAGGGGAGAGAGGGACTCACCACTGGCTCTGAAAGCTGCCTTTCTGTTGGAATGTTGCCCTGTGTGCCACCAACTCACCCTGTGCTCCCTCCCAGGAGAGAACCTGAAGGCCCCTGGGAAGGGCAGGAGCTCCCACAGGACCAGGAACAAGCGGGGCCGGGCCCGGGCCAGCAAAGACACCTCGAAGCTGCTGCTGCTGTATGATGAGGACATCCTGGAGAGGGATCCCCTGAGGGAGCAGAAGGACCTGGCCTTTGCCCAGGCCTACCTGACCAGGGTAAGGGACACTGGGGGTGCCCTGGCACAGAACTGAGCCCCAGCTCTGCCAGGTCCAACTGGGAGCACTGGGATGGGGTTGTTTCTCCTCACACCCCCCGTGTGTGGCCCTTCACTTCCCAAACTCTCTCTGTCCTGACCTGTGGGTTTTCTTGCTTTCTGTCCTGTGTGGGGGAGGTGGGAGTGAAGGATTTGAGGGCTGGGGATGCTCAGGGGGCTCCACAGCACCAGACCCCTCTGAACTTGGGAGCTCTGTGGTCCCAGTTGGGTTCCCCTCTCCCGGGAGCAGTTCAGGTTTATCCTTAAGGAAGAGTTGGCTCAACAAAACTGGAAGCACTGTGTAAGTCCTGGGTAAGAGGAGATCAAAGATTACCAGGGTACAGGAATTTAGGAAGGAATCCTTCCCTGTGAGGGTGGGGAGGCCCTGACACAGGTTGCCCAGAGAAGCTCTGGCTGCCCCTGGATCCCTGGGAGTGTCCAAGGCCAGGTTGGAGCAGCCTGGAATAGTGGAAGGTGTCCCTGCCCGTGGCAGAGAGGTGAAATGAGCTGATCCCTTCCAGCATGAGCTGATCCATGATTAACTTGTTTCCTTCCTGGATGTCACCGAGTCCTGTTGCTCCTTCCAGGTCCGTGAGACGCTGCAGCACATCCCGGGGAAATACGAAGACTTTCTCCGTGTCATCTACGAGTTTGAGATCAGCACAGACAAGAGGACAGCTGTGGATCTCTACTCCACCCTGCAGAAGCTGCTGCACGACTGGCCCCAGCTCCTCACAGACTTTGCTGCCTTCCTCTTGCCAGAGCAAGCCTTGGAGTGTGGGCTGGTAGGTGGGAAGGAGAGGAGGAGACTGGATTTTAAACAACCTCAATGGCTGTGGGAGTGAAAGGATAAAGAGCTCTTCCCAGGGCAAGGGGCTGGGAAATCACTGGCTGGTTTCTCAGTCAGAATTGGGAGGTTTGGTGTGGGTTGTGAATCTCCTGCTCGGGGTGACCGGGGGAGCCTTTCCCGGTTCCATCAGGGACGACGTGCAGACCCAGCAAACCGTGGTTCCCTGGCCTCCAGGTCAGCCTTGCACTGATCAAATAGAGGGTTTCACCTCTTCCTTTCTCTCTGAGAATGTCCAGTCCCTGTTTTGTGTGCAGGTGGTTGAAGCAGAACTTTCTAGCTGGTGTAATACTGATCACACGAAGCGTTTCTCCTCCTCCGAGTCCCCCCAGATTTGCCCCCCCAGGAGCATCAATGCCATGGGAAACAAAGACCAGGACAGAGATTTTATGGCTTGTTTAAGCCAGCTCGAGGCGTTTGGGAGCGTGTTCTTGGCTGTGAGGGTGACTGGGTCTGGTTTGTGCAGTTTGAGGAGCAGCAAGCCTTCGAGAAGAGCCGCAAGTTCCTCCGGCAGCTGGAGATCTGCTTCGCTGAGAACCCTGCCCACCACCAGAAGATCATCAAGGTCCTGCAGAGCTGTGCAGACTGTCTGCCCCAGGAGATTGCAGAGGTAACCAGGTGTCCCCTTTCTGCCAGAGCCCTGGGGGTGATTCCAGCCTGGCTCCCTGTCCCCGTGTGCTGCTCCTGGGCAGCAGTTTGGGGGCACAGCTCAGTCCGTAGAACCATAGAATGGGTTGGGGCTGGGAGGCACCTTAAAGCTCCTCCTGTTCCACCCACTGCCCTGGGAAAGGACACCTTCCACTGGACCAATCCCCCCTGGCCTCGGATTCCAGGAGAACTGGAGCTGCCTCTTCAAGGGGCCGCCCAGTTGATGCTCTGCCTGTCTCCTCTCTCCCACCTCACCTTTGTCACCTTGTAGGTGAGATTTTTAGCTTGGTGCCTCCTCCAGAGTCTGCCTGGAATTCTGGAGGGGCAGTTCCATGCTGATTTGCTGGCTGGGTGTGGAATGACCTCAGAATACTCAGGAAGCAGTCGCAGTGCAAGCAGGGACATCCACGTTGGAGGCTGAACGAGCCTTTGATGCTCCACTTGCTTTGAGAGTCCTTCAGAGGGCAAGGTGATGACATGGAACGAGACTCATTTGCTCTGGATTTCTCTCCTCCAGCTGAAGACCCAAATGTGGCAGCTGCTGAAGGGCCATGACCACCTGCAGGACGAGTTCTCTGTCTTCTTCGACCACCTCCGGCCCTCGGCCAGCAGGATGGGAGACTTCGAGGAGATCAACTGGACAGAGGAGAAGGAATACGAGGTGCAGCAATCTTTTCTAAGGCCAGAAAGGGTAAAAGCAGAGATGGGAGACGGGTTTGAACGGGGAGAGCTCAAGCAGGGGCTGCAGCTCCAGGGAGGGGGAAGCGGTGGGGCGGGAGAGAAGAGTTAGAAGGGAACTCTTCAGATCTTTGGACAGGATTTGTGTCTCTGGGGAAAACAAAGCTGGGAGCAGGGATGTGTGTTTGTTTTGTTGCAGTTTGATGGGTTTGAAGAGGTGTCTTTGCCAGATGTGGAGGAGGAGGACGAGCCACCCAAGATCCACGGGGCTGCGAGGAGCAAGAAGAGGAAGGAGATGGGGGGCCACCACAACGACAAGGTGGGGCTGGGGGGCCTCACTGCGGGCTCTGAGCTGGGGAATGGCCATGGGGAGAGATTGGGGGGCACGACAAGAGCCTCCCAAGGGGGCTGGAGTGCTCCTGGTGTGCTTTGCTTGCCAGCAGCAGCATCCCTTCAGCGTCCGTGTGTCTGTTCCAGGAGGCCGAGTGGGTGGAGGGGATGAAGGAGTGTCCCTGTTCCTGCCACGAGGGGAGCAGTGACCCCAAGCTCAAGAAGAGCAAGAGGAGGAGCTGCAGCCACTGTAGCAGTAAGGTCAGTGGGCAGGTCAGGGATGATCCCAAATAATGGCACGAGGAAGGAAGTCAATGCCGAGGGGTCCAGCAGTGTCTCCCTCCCTGCAGCTCTGCCCAGCCTTCTCCCACCTCCCTCCTCCTCACTTCCCTGCTGCCCCTCCTTGCTGTGCCAAATGATGTCATTTTGGATGTTCTTTTGGGTTGAGAACAAGCTTTTTGAGTGGAAGGTGCTGGTGTGGCCGCTGTGTGAAAACCTGTGCCTGCTAACAACAGCAACATCCATAACAATGAGAACAAAGACAGTGCCAAAGCAGGGCCAGGAATGTTGGGAAGCAGAGGTTGGGAGGGACAGGCCACGGGTGTGACTGTGCCTCTGGGTTGGTCTGCAGGTGTGTGACAGCAAGTTTTATAAAAGTAAGGACTCTCAGGAGCTGAGTGCGAGCCTGGCCCAGCAGGAGTCGAGTCCTCAGGCGGAAGGGAAGGATCCTGGGATGTCCAGGGAACCTGCAGAGGAAATCCTGGAGAACAGGGACGAGGGGGAGGATGTCCAGGGCAGAACCAGACCTGCTCCCAGGAAGGTGGACTCTGTGTCTGCAGGTGGGTGCCAGTCTTGTGCCCAGCCAGGTGTGGGACCCTCCCCTCACACAGGGGGTGCACATTTATTGGGAATAATGAGAATTTCTGATCATCTTATTTCATTTTTTTTTTTTACTCTTGTGGTTTTTTTACTCTTGTGTACTGCTGAGCATTCCCTCCAACAAAACCTTCCCTGCCTGGAGAATATTCCCCTCTTTTCACCAGCTCCTCTTGCCAGGGTACCAGTCCAGCCCCCAGTACTGCCAGTCCATGGCACTGGTTCTTTCCCAGTTTCCATCTGAGCACAGCAATTCAAACCCACCCTCTCTAAATCTGCCCTTTAAATGGTGGTGCTTGGTTTTCCCTCAGTCTGGTACTGAAAAAAAAATATTTGTACATATTTAAATATATTTTTATATATATTTATATTTGTGTGTATATTTATATATATTTTATATAAATAACAATATATAAATATATAAAATATATAAATAATTATTAAAATACTAATAAATATAAATATGTATTAAATATATATTTATCCACAATTATTGGATAAATATATAAAGATAACAGCTCGAGGGGGATCTTTTCCTCCCCCAGGTGCCAGATCCAAGTTTGTGCTGCTGTTGGGGGCAGCACAAAGTGAAAAGCAGGTTGAAATGTTGGTTTAAACGTGGTGCAGCCTCGTGGCTGGGTTTGTAACCGGGGTGCCAAGAGCTGCCCTTTCCCTGCAGGGTTTTGCTCTGGGCAGGGCACTCGAGGTTTCTGTGTCTCCATCACTTCCCACAGTTGTGGTAACTCACAGTGGTGAAGAACATTGACTTTAGATGGTCTTCTTTGCAGCAGAGGTGCAGGTAAAATAACAAATAACAAAGCTGCTCCCAAACTGTTCTCGTTTGCAGCCTTAGGCTCTAAAATAAAAGCCAAGGGATCAAAGCCTGCAGGAGTTTTTTTTTCCTTGCTGACATTTTTATCTCACCTCGTTTGGGTTTCTCCTCAGGATCTCCCCTGGAAGGAAGAGCTGCCTCCAGCAGGCATGGAGCTGGTGACAGACCTGCCCCTCCTGATGCTCAGCTGGCAGAAGGTGCCAGTGCTGGGGTGGAAGGTGCCCAGGACAGAGACTCTGCTGCCCCCAGCCCCAGATGGACCCAGCTGCCAAAAGCTGCTCTGAAACTACCTCAAGAAACCAAAGACACTGTGGGGAGTGAGGGACTGACCCAGCAGCCTGGAGGGGATGGCGATGGTTCCCTGGGGCCAGGCAGGGATCTGCTGCTGCCTCCTCCCTCTGCTGCAGCCACGGGGCCACCAGGACCTCAGTCCTGCTGCTGCCAGAGCCCAGGGCAGAGCCAGGGGCCAGAGAGCCTCAGGGGGCCTGGCCCTGCCTCACAGCCAGCTGGGGAAGGACTTGAGGGGCCACCTTTGCCTCTGGAGGGCAGAGCTGAAGCCAGGCAGGGCTGGGTGCCGGCGGGTGGCAGAGCTGGTCGGCGCGGTGCGGGGGCAGCTGGCACAGCCTGCCCTGGGGACGTTCCCCCCGAGGGCAGAACGGAGGGAAGGGCCAACAGCTGCCTCCAGGGGCATCAGCATCCCGAGCAGCTGGAGCCCAGGGTGGTTCCAGCCCTGGAGGAGCAGCAGCAGAAGGTCACCGAGGCCACCGTGTGTGCCAAGAACAGCAAGGTCAGCTCCACCGGGGAGAAGGTCGTGCTCTGGACCAGGTACTTCTGCCTGCCCTGCCCTTCCTGCCTTCAGCTCTCACATTGCAGAGGATCCTTTCTTTTCCTGTTGTATTCCCATTTTCTGCTGTGTCCTGCCCCCTCTTGTTCAGTGTTCCTGCCTCGTTTCCTCTGACCACAGTCCATCAGAGCTCGGTCCTGCCCTGTTACTGGAGCACTTCAGCCTGGGAAAGGATCTTTCTTCTCCTTCAAAAAACAACTTAAAACAGCTGAAAACACAAAAAAACCCTAAAGGCAGCTCTGCTTAGAGATGGGTCCTGTGAGGGGAGGTGGCAGGAGGGGTGAAGGGATCCCTCGCCCAGGGATTGTTCTCCTGAACCGGGAACAGGCTTCGTGTGGGGAAGGGGGAGCTGGAATTCCATCGCTGGTTTTTTGGGCTGTTTTACAGCTGCTTGTTTTGCAGGGAGGCTGACAGGGTCATCCTCACCACCTGCCAGGAGAAAGGAGCCCACCTGGACACCTTCCATGCCATCTCCCAGAAACTGGGCAACAAGACGGCGAGTGAGGTGAGGGCTTGGCATGGGAGAGCTCCCAGGGGATGGGCAGGGGGCTGGAAAGGAAGGAAAGGTGGGGGGAGGGTGCTGTTCATACAAAGCCTCCCTCCCAAACTTAAATTTGATGAAAAAATCATCCCAACTGCAAATAAAAAAAAAAAATCAAACCCAAAACAAACCCTGGAGCCAGAAATCCTGAGGTGTTTGAGCCTCCTGTTTGGGACCAGGGTTGTTTCAGTGGCTGCTGCTCAGGTCTTCAGCCTCCTCCTACATAAAGAATCTGCCTTGTTTTGCCTCTGAATTTTCCCAAACTGCCAGATTTTACCTGCAAATCAGTAGAATGTAACTGTTCTTCCAGAGAGAACAACAACCTGCTGCTCTTGCATTTCTCTTTTCCTTTATGACCGAACCTCGTATGAAATGTCTCTGTGGTATTTATAGATATATATATATTTTAAAACATTACAAAACACCCCGAGCTTTGAAACAGGGAATCCCAGTTCTGTGACACCTCTCAGGCCACTGCTCACGTTGGATTCCCCTCGTTCCTCAGGTGTCCCACAGGTTCAGGGAGCTGATGAGGCTCTTCCACACGTCCTGCGACGGGAGCTCCGAGGATGAGGAGGATGCAACAAGTACCAGCAACACGGACCAGCTGTCAGATAAAGATCTCCTGCTCTCTGAGGAAGAACCTGATGACTGAGGTGATAAACTACTGACTTGCCCCAGAAGAAGTTTGTTTGTTTTTTGCCAGTTTGCTGCTAGACAGGTGCTGTGGGAAAACGTTTGCACAGGTATTAAGACGGCACCTTCCCGGGTTTTTGTTCACTTTCCTGCTCCACTTCTGATGAGCTGCACTGCCAGCCTGCACCAAACTGGAGGCACCAAGCGAGGTGTCGGGGTGAGAATGTTCTCCAGAACCTCCCTGGGGAGCTTCAGCAGAGAAACAGCAGGGCTGGGGCTCGGGGACACTCGCCTGGCCTGGGGGGAAGGTTGGGCACAGCAGCTTTGGACCAGAACGTGTAAATATTGTACCCTAAGATGTCAGTTTTCTCGTGGAAAGAACACAGGACTTTTTCTAAGTTCTCCCCTTGTGTTGATTGTATGTGAGAAAGTTACAGTCTGAGCTCTCTTATTTATTGTGTGGGTTTATTTGAATGGGGCAGAGCAAATCCACTTTGCACAGTTATAAAAAAACAACCAAACAAACGAACAACCCCAAACATACAAAAACAGCCCCCCCAAAAGCAGCTTTCCCCCTCTACAACACAGCTGTGAGTAGCTGGAGAAGTTAAACCAGCCTTTGTAAGGGGATTTTGGTGAAATGAGAAGGAAGCAGCAGCTGGAGCGTCCCCAGAGCCATTCCCTTGATTCCCAAAGTGACCTTAAAGAGGCTCCCACTCCCTCTGTCCCCGGGAATAAAGGTGGGTTAGTCTGAATCCGCCTCATCCTCGGAGCCATCCCCCCCAAACCCCGTTTCATAGCACTGGGACAGAGTCTTCAGCTCCTCCAGGGCCTGCTGGAAGTCGTCCTGTTCCAGCCCGGCCGTGAAGAAGCTGCTCCAGCGCCGCACGTTCCGCGCCCGCAGGTCCCGCCAGAGGCCCGAGAGCAGCTGGTGCAGGACAGGGGAGGCCTGCAGGGCTGCCAGCACGGGGATGCTCTGCACAGCTGCGGGGTCAGACCAGCAGCTGGGGTTAAACAGCCCCCAAAATCCGGGGCCTGGCCCCGCTCCCCTTCACCTCGGCGTAAAAAGCCGCTCGACACTCGTAACTCGTGCCCTGCAAACCCTCCAGGGTGGGGTTGGGTTGTTGGTGTTTTAGTGGGTTTTCTTACCTCTGTTGGGCCCTGCCGAGGAGGGACCCGGAGCTTTGTCCTGGAGGAAGCCTTGTCTGGTCAGGAGAGGAGAGAAGAACTGGGGGAAGGGAGGTCGGGTGTCGCAGGGCTGCTGGAGCACGTGGGCTGTGCTGGGGGGGAACAGGGGAATAAAGTTACCCCAAAACGCCCTCAAAACTGTTCTCTGGTCTAAACCAACCCCCCCACACCACCTGTACCCACCTGAAGGAGCCTGGGAAGTGGGTGTGGAGGTAGTGCTGGAGCATCTCCTCAGGGCTCTCACAGCCCTGCAGGGGCGTCCGGGGCTGCTGGCCCAGGGAGCTGCTGCAAAGGAAACCAAATCAGGGCTTTCCAGGCTGAAAACGCCACTGACTCAGCTGCTTTTTAGCTGATTTTGCTCTAAAATGAAACTGGCTCAGTCACTAGACTGCTCCTCCATCCAGCTCCTCTCCGAAGGGAGGGGTTTGGGATGACTCCTGGGAGGAATCCCCGCTGGCAGAGCCGCAGCTCCGAGGGCAGAGGTGCAGTTCAGAGGCTGATTTACCTGCTGGGCCTTTCTTTGCAAACTCCTCGGAGCACAACAGACTGAGCAAAACAGCAGCTGACCTTTTGCTCCCTCCAGGAGGACAGGAGGAGCTTCCAGGGCACGTCCTGCTGGTGGGCACTTAAAATCTCTGGGAGCGAGGAGCCGGGAAAGGCAGGGAAAGGGAGAGACGCCCACGCAGCCACAACCTGGATCAGGGGGGAAAACAGCCTGGAACACACTCCTGGAAGTGCAGAACAGCATCCCCTGCCTGCAGCAGAGCTGGAGGGATCGGGGTGGCTGGTTTTGGTGTCCTCACCTTCCTCCCAGAGAAGGTGAGGGAGTCAGCAAAGTGCACCATGGAGCCCTGGGCCGACCAGAGCCGGTAGGGAACCGTGAGGGTGTCGAGTGCTGCTGCCAGAATTGCACTGCTGTGGTAGTTCAGGGATGCCTGTGAGGAGAAAAAGGGGGACAGTCACAGGACAAGTCCCAGTCACCAGCTCCTTAACCCAGTTTTGTGTATTTAACTTAAGTGTGCCCTGGAAAAAGGTGTTTAACGGTTATTTCAGGGTCGGGATAAGGAGAAAGTGTGTAACAGTTATTCCAGATTTGGGATAAGGAGTCTGTGTAACAGTTATTCCAGATTTGGGATAAGGAATCTGTAACAGTTATTCCAGGTTTGGGATAAGGAGTCTGTGTAACAGTTATTCCAGGTTTGGGATAAGGAGAAAGTGTGTAACAGTTATTCCAGGTTTGGGATAAGGAGTCTGTAACAGTTATTCCAGGTTTGGGATAAGGAGAAAGTGTGTAACAGTTATTCCAGGTTTGGGATAAGGAATCTGTGTAACAGTCCAGGTTTAGGATAAGCAGCCAATGGGTAACAGTGATTTTAGGGTTTGGATAAGTAGTGTTTAACAGTAATTCCAGGTTTGGGATAAGCAGCCAGTGTATAAGAATTATTCCAGGTTTGGGATAAGCAGCCAGTGTTTTTCAGCAGTAATTCCAGGTCAGCTCTTTCCTAACAAATACTCTGGTGCCAGTTTTCTTGTCAGCAGTTTCCTGGGGCTCCAGTAACTCCTGGAGTTACTCCAGGCATGGAGAATGGTGCAGCAAAGCCTTTTTTTCAGTGCCAACACACTGACAAAGCACAGCAGCCAAGGAAGCGTGGTAATGTTTTCAAAAGTAGGGAAAAGCTGTGGAAATGACAGGTTGGAAGCCAAGTCCCAGTGAAAAGGCAGGAAAGAGTCTCTGCTGAGCACCATGGAAAAGCACCACTAAAAGCAGAGGGCTGCAGGAAACACTTGGAGGGGGTGAAGCTGCACGAGCAGGACTTACATCGTATTTTATGTATGGAAATGTCACAGGAGGCCGTGGCCTGATTCCCAAACTCCCGCTGAGGGACAGAGGGCAGAAGAGGGAGCTGTGCTGGGAGAGGTGGACGATGCCAAGGGCCGTGTTCAGCAGCCTGTAAAAACTGCTCTGGGGATCCTGGGAGGGGGGGAAAAACAATCCAACCTTTGGAATCTTAAAGGTGCAGACGAGCCCCAGGCCCGGGTTTGGGGTTCACTCACCCCCACGTCACTCGTGGCCGGAGTGAGGCCCCAGGAGAGGATTCCCTTCCCCGAGTACTCGTCGTGGAGCAGCTCTGTCACCTTGGCACCAACCCCCGAGAACCCGTTGTGGAGGTCACAGAGGACCTGGAACCCCTGTGTGGAACGAGGGCAGCACCTCAGATACCACCTCATCTTGAGCAGGAGGCTTCTTGAAAGCAAAGGGAGCTCGGCCTGGGCTGTGAACCTGCAGGTAATCACACTCCTCAACAAAGAAGTGCAGCCGATCCTCCAGCTCCTCCACGCAGGCGGGGTCCTGCAGGAGACTTTCCCCTTGTGCAAAGGCTTCCAGACAACCACAATCCCTGCGGGAAGAAACGGGTGGGAAAGAGCTTATCCCAAGCCCTCCGAATTCCTCCTTGAAGGCACAACTCGGCTGCTGTTCTGGACAAGAGGCCCCCGGGGCAGAGCTGGGCCGTACCCATCGTGCAGGTACTGCCGGATCACGTGGACGCTCCGGGGGTGCAGGGGCACGTTGAGGTAATCGGACCAGAGCCTCACCGAGGGGGGGTCCTGGGACCCTGTGGGAGCTGCTCCTGCTGGGAAGAGCAAAGGTCCTTTCAGCTCCGAGCCTCCCCTCGAGAGAGAAATCAGGTTTTGTGGAGGTTTTTTTGCTGCTCCCTGACCCACCCGTGTGCAAGCAAAGCCGTCTTATCCCACTGCTTCCCTTCTCCTTGTCGCTGTCAGGGCATCCCAGAGCAGCCCCCTGGCACAGGGGACCTTCTGGGACCTCTGACCCAAACCCAAACCCACCCCCCGGGCACCCACCTGGCACCGCAGCGCCGGGACCCCCCTTCCTGTCACAGGCAGCGTCTCCCTGTGGGACAAAAACCCGGCACGGGGGGTCACGGGGGGCTATGGGGCACTTCCCATCGCCCCTCCCCGGGGCAGGGAGCGATGCAGGACAAAAACCCGGCTCGGGGGGTTACGGGGCGCTTCCCCTCGTCCCTCCGCGGAGCAGGGAGCGATGCGGGACCCGCTCTCACCGCGCGGTTCCCGCTGTCCCGCGGCGCGTCCCGGTAATCGGCCACGGCCCCGTCCCTGCGACACAAAGCGGTGGCAGCTCCGGCGGCTCCGCATCACTCCCGCATCACCCCCGGCCCGCCCCGCATCACCCCCGGCCCAGCTCGGCCAGCCCCGCACTCACCAGGGCACCGGAGCCTCCGCGCTCACCCCGTCGGGTCTCAGCGCGCCCACGCCGCCTGCAAGAGAGCGCGGGCACGGTGATGGCCGGGCACGGTGATGGCCGGGCACGGTGACACTGCCCCGGGCACGGTGACACTGCCCTGGGCATGGTAATACCGCCCCGGGCACGGTGATGCCACCTCGGGCACTGTGATACTGCCCCGGGCACGGTGATACCGCCCCGGGCACTGTAATGCCTGGGCACTGTGATGCTGCCCCAGGCACGGCGATGCCCGGGCACGGAGGGGCTGCCAGACCCCCGCCCACCCCCGGTACCTTTCAGCTCCAGCGCCACGAGCCGCGGCGAGGGGGTCTCGGTGCCGCCGGGCCCCCGCCCGGGCCGGAGCAGCGCGGCCGCGCGGAGCTCGGCGGGCTCGGCGGGGCCGCGCAGCGCGGCGGCCTAAGGGGGGAAAACCGGGAAAAAGAGGCGGAACGAGTCGGAGAGAGCCCCGGCGAGCCCCCCCCGACACCCGCGGCCCCCCCCCCGGTACCTGCAGCCCCCACCAGTGCGCGCCCACACAGCCCGAGTAGTGCCCGAGCTGCACCGTCACCGCCTCCCCCGGCATCGCACCGAGCGACGGCGCGGACCGGGAGCGTCACCGGGACCCGCCCCGGACGGGGAGGGGACACCGGCGGGGGAAACCATCGCCCGACTGCCGGCAGGAACTGCTGCCCGACCGCCAACAGCCGGCGGTGATTGGGAATTCCCGGTGACATCCCTGCGAGCGGACACCGGGAGGGGAGACAACCGCCCGATGTGCCCCCTGGCTGCGAACAACCATCGGTGATTGGGAATTCCCCGTGACATCCCTGGGAGCGGACACCGGGAGGGGAAACAACCGCCCGATGTGCCCCCTGGCTGCGAACAACCATCGGTGATTCGGAATTCCCCGTGACATCCCTGGGAGCGGACACCGGGAGGGGAAACAACCGCCCGACTGCCGACAACCGGCGGTGATTGGGAATTCCCGGTGACATCCCTGCGAGCGGACACCGGGAGGGGAAACAACCGCCCGATGTGCCCCCTGGCTGCGAACAACCATCGGTGATTCGGAATTCCCCGTGACATCCCTGGGAGCGGACACCGGGAAGGGAAACAACCGCCCGACTGCAAACAACCATCGGTGATTCAGAATTCCCTGGGAGGGGACACCGGGAAGGGAAACAACCGCCCGACTGCGAACAACCAGCGGTCATTCAGAATTCCCTGTGACATTCCCTGGGAGCGGGCGGGGATGAGGAGGGGACGCTGGGAAGGGAAACTACGGCCCGATGTGCCCCCCGAACAACCATCGGTGGTTCAGAATTCCCCCTGACATTCCCTGGGATGTGCTCCCTGGCTGCGAACAACCATCGATGGTTCAGAATTCCCCCTGACATTCCCTGGGATGTGCCCCCCGAACAACCATCGGTGGTTCAGAATTCCCCGTGACATTCCCTGGGATGTGCCCCCCGAACAACCA
Source organism: Pipra filicauda (assembly GCF_003945595.2). Lineage (NCBI taxonomy): Eukaryota > Metazoa > Chordata > Aves > Passeriformes > Pipridae > Pipra > Pipra filicauda. Next base: position 52,453 of record NW_024104965.1, on the reverse strand, counting down.
TCGGTGGTTCAGAATTCCCCCTGACATTCCCCGCGCGCTCCCGGGCTGGGAACGAGCTGAAATAATAACCCGTTGAGGAAATGAAAATCGCAGTTGCTCCTTTACGGGATAAACTTCAGGGATTGGCAAAAACTTTCCCTCCCCACGCCTGTGCGGGCTGATTTATTCCACGCGTGTGCTTCATTCCCTCCGGGCCTGGTTTGCCTGGAACGCCCCCGTGTACATTTAACGTGTTAACCAGAATTTCGGTCGGGTGTCAGACGCCCCAATTCGCTGTGGCAGAACGCGGAACGTGTAAAATCCTCTTGGGAAGGGCCGCTGTTTAATACCAAATTTGTACAGCGATCAACGGGAGGGGAGGTTTCCCCCTCGGAACAGGGGGCAGCGCCGGGGGCAGGGGAAGGGTCCCGGCCCCGTTCCTGCCCTACAGGGGCCCCGCCAGCCGGTCCAGCTGCCGCGGGTTGGAGCCGCTCAGGAACTGCAGCTCCGCCTTCCCGTCCTCCGTGCGAGCTGGGGGAGAGAGGAAGAGAAAGAAAGAGAGATTTAGAGAGATCGAGAGAGACTGAGAGAGACTGAGAGGGGGCGGGCAGAGCCCCGGGGGCACCGACCTTGCTCGTGCTGCAGCCACTTGCGCTCCAGGTAGTACCCGTAGCAGCTCTCGAACTCCCGGGGGCTGTAGTTGGGCACCAGGATGGGCACGAAGGGGTCCAGGGCGTCAAACCCCTCCTAGGGAAGGGGGAAGGGAGGGAAGGCTGGGTGAGTAACAGCTGGACACAGCCTGCACAGATGTATCTCCACAAACAGCCCCCTAAAGGGGGGGGGTGTTTCTGCCTCTCCATGGGGTGACTGATTAACCCAGAGCACAAAGAGCTGGAGCTCTGAGAAGGAACTTTCCTGTAGCCTTTTATTTGCTAAGGCGTGGAAAAAACATGCCTTAATTTAAGGATGTTTCCCCTCCAAGGTGAATAAAAAGGGGTTGTTATAATCCTGCAGTTCAATTGTGAGTAACTCTGGTTTCTATGAACACAGAGGAGAAGCACCTTCCAGTCACTTATGCAATTGTATCTGAGTGACCTGATAATGTCCATTAGGAATTCTCCTTCCAACAGGTGCTTAATTTTATCCCATGCCTGGGAAAGGACCAAAAGAAAGTTGAAGATGTCATATTTCCATGGCAACAACCCAAGCACAGCAGCCCTCGGAGGAGGCAGAGGAGAGACTGGACTTTCCTCCAGTCAGCCCACCAGAAAGTTCTCAAAGACCTGTAGCTTGGGAATTAGTTGGAAGCTAAAAGGATATGTAATTTTATGGTAGTACAGGTTTTATCTTAGATCTGAACAATTCTGCTTAAAAATACTTGTTTTGGTTTCATACAATTCATTCACTATGAGAAATAAATGGATATTTTCACATTTCTGCAAATTCGCTGGCCAGCTTTCTAACAAAGAGGGCTGTTGAGCACTTCAAGCTTTCTACTGACTCCACACCACTTCCAGAATACTTATTTTTACAAGTTTAGCTGAAAGATGGAGGAGAAAGAAGAAAACACATCCAGCAGTTGTTTGTGGCTGATGTGAACCTTTACCAGAGCTCAGTCGTGGAATATCCTGAGGGAAGGGAACCACAAGGATCATCCAGTCCAGGATATCCCAACAATCCCACCCCATCCCTCAGAGCATTGCCCAAACCCTCCTGGAGCTCTGGCAGCCCTGGGGCTGTGCCCACTGCCCTGGGGAGCCTGGTCAGTGCCCACCACCCTCTGGGGGAAGGATTTTCCTGAGATCCAACCTGAGCCTGCCCTGGCACAGCTCCAGCCCTTCCCTGGCTCCTGAGAGAGCAGGGATTGGAGCTGTCCCTCCACACAGCACAGTCTGTCCCCCTGAACAGAACCTGGGCCCCCAACCAGGGGTTTTGTTTCCCAAAGCCAAGAGGACAAATAAAACCAAAGCAACCCCAAAGGAGGCCCCGGGACTCACCTTGCCCAGCAGCTCCTGGGGCAGGTAGGCAGAGCTGGGTTTGAAGAGCGAGCCCGTCTGGCTCAGGGTGGTCACAACAGCCCCTCCACTCTGAAAGGCAGGGCAGAAACAAACCCTGAGAGCTGCAAGCACGGCTCTGCTTCACAATCAACCCACCAGGAACCTCCTTCTCGGGAGATGGAGCTGCTGGGGCAAGTCCAGAGCAGGTCATGGAGGTTCCAGGGTGGAGCCCCTCTGCTCTGGAGCCAGGCTGGGAGAGCTGGGGGGGTTCACCTGGAGAAGAGAAGGCTCCAGGGAGACCTGAGAGCCCCTTCCAGGGCCTAAAGGGGCTCCAGGAGAGCTGGAGAGGGACTGGGGACACGGGATGGAGGGACAGGACACAGGGAATGGTTTCTCACTGACTAAGGGGGATGTTGGGAAGGAATTCTTGGCTGTGAGGGTGGGGAGGCCCTGGCACAGGTTGCCCAGAGAAGCTGTGGCTGCCCCATCCCTGGAAGTGCCCAAGGCCAGGCTGGATGGAGCTTGGAGCAACCTGGGCCAGTGGAAGGTGTCCCTGCCCATGGCAGGGGGTGGGACTGGATGAGCTTTAAGGTCCCTTCCAACCCAAACCAGTCTGGGATTCTGTGATTCTTTGATCTTACATCAATTCCAAAATTCTATAAAATGGACTTAAAATGCTCCTGACCACGTTAACTCTGCTACTCCAGGTCCATGGGGGCACAGGGAACACACAGCTTGTGTTCCCAGCACTGCCATTTAAACATCTCTTACCTGTAAATGGCTTTGTTTGCAAACAACTGAAATGCTTTTTTAAAAAGGACCTTTAAATCTGAAGCCCAACTTGTGGGAGCTCTGAGCATCCAGGGGACTGAAAAAGCAGGAGGAGGAGTTGACCTTCAGGGACTAAAACTTCTAATCAGTTAAAAAAATCATAAACCCAGATGTCCTAAGGGCTATCAAACACCTCCAGCTCGGGGTCCCACACTGGAATTCAGCACAGGAATCGGGCAGTGCTGTGGATTTGAGCTGTTCTCCTTCTCTTTGGGTGATGCCAGAAGCACTGATGAGACACCAGCACTGGTGGAGACCCAGCTGGGCTGCAGGACCTGTGGCCTTTGGGCCTGGGGTGGCTTTAATGGCTGAGAGTGACACCCCAAAAGGCCCAGCCTGGAACTCACCCAGTCGTTCATCACCATCTTCCTCAGGTTGTGCACAAGCGTCAGCTCCTCTGGAGAAACCTGGGGAACATTTGACACATCAGCTTTGGGGTTTTTTTTTCTGCCAGCAGCTTCTGCCTGACACAGGAATTCTCCTCCCCTCCCTCCCATCAGCCCGGGAGGATCCTCTGTGTCCTTCAGGCAGGTTTTTCCCTGGGAGGATCCTCTGTGTCCTTCAGGCAGGTTTTTCCCTGGGAGGATCCTCTGTGTCCTTTGGGCAGGTTTTTCCCTGGAAGGATCCTCTGTGTCCTTCAGGCAGGTTTTTCCCTGGGAGGATCCTCTGTGTCCTTCAGGCAGGTTTTTCCCTGGAAGGATCCTCTGTGTCCTTCAGGCAGGTTTTTCCCTGGGAGGATCCTGTGTCCCTTGGGCAGGTTTTTCCCTGGGAGGATCCTGTGTCCCTCGGGCAGGTTTTTCCCTGGGAGGATCCTCTGTGTCCTTTGGGCAGGTTTTTCCCTGGGAGGATCCTCTGTGTCCCTCGGGCAGGTTTTTCCCTGGGAGGATCCTCTGTGTCCCTCAGGCAGGTTTTTCCCTGGGAGGATCCTGTGTCCCTTGGGCAGGTTTTTCCCTGGGAGGATCCTGTGTCCCTTGGGCAGGTTTTTCCCTGGGAGGATCCTCTGTGTCCTTCAGGCAGGTTTTTCCCTGGGAGGATCCTCTGTGTCCTTTGGGCAGGTTTTTCCCTGGGAGGATCCTCTGTGTCCTTCAGGCAGGTTTTTCCCTGGGAGGATCCTCCGTGTCCTTTGGGCAGGTTTTTCCCTGGGAGGATCCTCCATGTCCTTCAGGCAGGTTTTTCCCTGGAAGGATCCTCCGTGTCCCTCGGGCAGGTTTTTCCCTTGGCCCTGCAGCTCCAAGCCTGAGCATTGGCTGCAGAGGGAACCCCCCAGGCCTTTGCTGCTCTAACAACCCCCCCCAGCTCTTCTGCCTTCAGGAGGGACCTTCCTTCCCTAAAAACACGGGCCTGGCAGGGAGCGAGCATCTCATCTCCCAGGGATCCCTGATGAGCTGAAGCTGCACAAACCCCCCTCCCCTGCCCCTGTCCCCACCAGCAGGGCAGGAGAGACCCCCAGCCCCGTCCTCACAGGGCTCTTGTCCTCCTTCCTGAGCGTCGTGCGGCCCCACAGCGCGTTGACCCCGTCCACGGCCACCAGCAGCCGGAAGGTTCCGAGGGGGCTCTGCTGCTTCAGCTCCCTCAGCACGACCCCCACGGCGTCACTGGCAGTCCTGACCCGTGCCAGGCCCTGGGGGAAAGGGAACAGGGCTCAGTGTGAGCTCCTGGCACAGTCCTGACCCACACCAGGCCCTGGGGGAAAGGGAACAGGGCTCAGCAAAGGGAATAGGGCTCAGTAAAGGGAACAGGGCTCAGCACAGGGAATGGGGCTCAGCACAGGGAACAGGGCTCAGGAAAGGGAATAGGGCTCAGCACAGGGAACAGGGCTCAGCACAGGGAACAGGGCTCAGCACAGGGAACAGGGCTCAGCACAGGGAATGGGGCTCAGTAAAGGGAACAGGGCTCAGCAAAGGGAATAGGGCTCAGCACAGGGAACAGGGCTCAGCACAGGGAATGGGGCTCAGCACAGGGAATGGGGCTCAGCACAGGGGATGGGGCTCAGCACAGGGAACAGGGCTCAGCACAGGGAATGGGGCTCAGCACAGGGAACAGGGCTCAGCACAGGGAACAGGGCTCAGCAAAGGGAACAGGGCTCAGCACAGGGAATGGGGCTCAGCAGGGCTGGCCTGGCACGGGGTAACACAAGGGGGGTCTGGGCTGCCCCTCCTGGGGGGAAGGAGGAGAAACCAGCAGCAAGAGGGGACACGGGGGGGGTCAGTGGGGACACAGAGGGGACACAGAGGGGACACAGAGGGGACAGGAGGCCCAGGGAACACAGAGGACACACAGAGGATAGAGGGGGGATGGGGACACACAGGACACAGGGGGAACACACTGGGGGAACACACAGGGGACATGCAGGGGACACAGGGGGGACACGGGGGGACACACAGGAGACAGAGGGAACACACTGGGAACAGGAGACACACAGGGGACACACACAGGGGACACACACAGGGGACACAGAGGGGACATGGGGAGACACACAGGGGACACACACAGGGGACACAGAGGGGACATGGGGGGACACGAGGGACATGGGGACACACAAGGGACACACAGGGGACACAGGGGGACACAGGGGTCATGGGGGGAAACACAGGACACACGGGGGACAGGGGACACAAGAGACACACAGGGGACACAGAAGGGAAACATGGGGGGTACACAGGAGACACAGGGGACATGGGTGACACAGGGGACACAGAGGAGACAGGGGACACACAGGGGAGACAGAAGGGAACACACAGGGGAGACACAGGGGAGACACAGGAACACAGGGGACACAGGCGACACAGGGGGGACACAGGGGGGACACAGGGGGGACACAGAGGGGACACAGAGGGGACAGGAGACACGGAGGACACACAGGGCATACACAGGGCACATAGACACAGATCCATCACATCCCCCACGACGTTTTCTGTCCCCTTCCCTTTCCCAGGACTCCCATCCCTCAGGGCTCCCGGAGCAGTTTGCTCCCCACACAGATGGGGGGATCTCCTGGCTCCAGGTGGGACCCCCCAGGCTTGTCCCTGTGGGTTATTCCTCACCTGCTCCACCACCTCCCCCAAGGGCCTGCCCTCCTCGGTGCTCTCCCGTTTGCCCCACACGTATTTCCTCTGGGTTTTTATCTGTGGGAAGAGAACTATAGTGAGACTGGGGAGGAACTGGGGCAAAGGATGGATTACTGGTTCTTCCATGGAATCACAGGATCAGCCAGGCTGGGAAAACCCTCTGAGATCACCAAGTCCAGCCCTTGCTCCAACCCCACCGTGGTTCCCAGCCCGTGGCACTGAGGCCACATCCAGTCTGGGCTTAAAATCCTGCAGGGAATGGAGGGTGGGGACTCCACCCCCTCCCTGGGCAGCCCATTCCAATGTCAGGTCACTCTCTCTGGAAAGAATTCCTTCCTAATGTCCAACCTAACCCTCCCCTGGCACAGCTGGAGACCCTCCTGTCCTGCTGCTGGTTCCTGGGAGCAGAGCCCGACCCCCCCTCCTGTCAGGGAGTTGTGCAGAGTGGGGAGGTCTCCCCTGAGCCTCCTCCTGTCCAGGCTGAGCCCCCCCAGCTCCCTCAGCCTCTCCTCACGGGAATTGTGCTCCAGCCCCTTCCCCAGCCTGGCTGCTCTTCCCTGGCCCTGCTCCAGCCCCTCCATGTCCTTCCTGAGCTGAGGGCCCAGAGCTGGACACGGCCCTCGAGGGGAGGCCTCCCAGGGGCACAATCCCTGCCCTGCTCCTGCTGCCCCCTGATCCCGAGCCAGGCCAGGATCCATCGGCCCTCTTGGCCCCCTGGGCACACTCTGGCTCCTGTTCAGCTTCCTGCCCATCCCAAATCCCAGCTCCCTTCCCACTCTGGCCCAGCCCGGGGGGCTGCCGGGGGTTGTTGTGCCCCTGGGCCTGGTTGAACCTCATCCCGTTGGAATCAGCCCCTGGATCCAGCCTGTCCAGGTCCCTCTGCAGAGCCCTCCTGCCTTCCAGCAGATCCACCCCCCAGCTTGGTGTCCCCTGCACGTTTGCTGATGGTTCACTCGATCCCCTCACCCCGATCATCAACAGAGACATTGAGCAGGACTGGGCCCAACTGGGGGACACCCCAGTGCCCAGATCCCCCTGGATGCAGCTCCATCCCCCTGGGGACACCCCCAGTGCCCAGATCCCCCTGGATGCAGCTCCATCCCCTTGGGGACACCCCCAGTGCCCAGATCCCCCCTGGATGCAGCTCCATCCCCCTGGGGACACCCCCAGTGCCCAGATCCCCCCTGGATGCAGCTCCATCCCCCTGGGGACACCCCCAGTGCCCAGATCCACCTGGATGCAGCTCCATCCCCAGCACTCCCCAGACCCTTAACCCAGCAGGGAATGTCCCTGTCCAAGCCATGGGCTGAAGCTTTTCCAGGGCAGACGATTCCCAAGGCTTTGCTGAAGGCTGGGCAGACACAGCCACCCCTTCCCTCACCCCCCAGGGTCCCCTGGGCCTGAAAGGACATTGTGGGGGGGTCAGGCAGGACCTGCCCTTCCTAAACCTGTCCTGGCTGGCTCCACAAACCTCTCTCAGGAATCGTTCATTGGTGGTTTTGAAGTTCTTGAGCCAGGCCGAGGCCTGCAGAGGCTGATCCAGCCGCTCCTTCTTGTAGGAGGACTGCAAGAGCTCCCTGCAGTTCTTCACCCAGAGGTGAGCTGGGAGCAAAAGGAAAACAGCTGGTTTGCATTTTTTATCTTTTTTTTCTTTTTTTTTTTCCCAGTCAAAACAATGGTGTGAGGTGAGGGGGGTTATTGCTTGTCCTTATCCTGCTACACCGGTAAGGAAAGTCAGAGAATCATGGAATGGGTTGGGTTGGGAGGGACCTTAAAGCTCATTCCACCCCCTGCCACGGGCAGGGACACCTTCCACTGGCCCAGGTTGCTCCAAGTCCTGTCCAGCCTGGTCTTGGACACTTGCAGGGATCCAGGGGCAGCCACAGCTTCCCTGGGCAACCTGTGCCAGGGCCTCCCCACCCTCCCAGGGAGGAATTTCCTCCTAATATCCAATCTAAATCTACCCTCTGTCCCTTTGAAGCCGTTCACACTTGTCCTGGCACTTCAGGCCCTTGGAAATAGTCTCTCTCCAGCTTTCCTGTAGCTCCTGCAGGCACTGGAAGGCCACAATCAGGTCACCCCAAAGCTTCTCTTCTCCAGGCTGAACAATCCCAACTCTCCCAGCCTTTCCTCCCAGCAGAGCTGCTCTGATCATCCTGGGGCCTCCTCTGGACTTGCTCCAATAGCTCCATGTCCTTCCTCTGCTGGGAACATGGAGCTGGAGGCAGCACTCCTCCAGCTTTACTGGAGGACTCTCCCTTGGGAGCAGAGGATCCACACAGACCCACACACTGGGGAAAATCAGACTGACTCAAACCCTGTGTGAGCTAATTATATATATATATAATTATAATATATATAATTATATATATTATTACAATATATAAATATATTATATTATTATATTTTATTATCATAATATATAAAATATATAATATATTATTATATATTATAATATTATAATATATTATAATCTAATTATATTATAATAGTATAACTATATATTATATTATATTATCCAAATCTTCATTTGCGAAGCCTAGCCACGATGATTATATTATAATTATAATTATTATTATATGATATTATTAATAATAATTATTATGCTCTCCTTTATTTGGGGGTTTTGTGCTTTATAAACCTTTTCTAGGGGAAAACAAGGGTGATTTGCTGTGGCCCCAGCCCACAGCTTTCCCTGGGAGCAGCATCTCCCGGAGCAGCAGGTGTTTGGTGTGGGGGCAGAGGGGACTCTGCTGTTCTCACCGTCGGGGATGTGCAGCACCAGCCAGCCCTGCCTGGAGCAGAAGTGAACCACGTGGCACAGGGTCATGGTCTTCCCTGTTCCCCTCTCACCATCTCCGACAGGCACTGTCAAGGAAAGTCTCTAAAAACCACTTCAGCTCACACCTTGTGCTCGTCTTTTTTCAGGAAAGGCACTAAGGGGAGTCCAGAGGTTGTCAAAGCAAGGGTGACGTTCCATCCAGCGACAGGATGGGGCTCCTTCCCCCTGCATCCCACCCCGCTGGGCAGAGCTGAGGAGCCCCCTCCCCTCAGCAGTGCTGCCAGCCCTCTGCAGGGAGGGATGTGCCACGAGCCAAACCGGGGCACAGGACAGGTCTCCAAGCCCCAAACTTCCCCAGGTGCTCGGAGCCGAGCGCTGAGCACAGCCCCCGGGGCAGAACCAGCTCCTGGAGGCTCAGCCCGGCTCAGAACATCACCCTCCCTGCACAGACAGCTTGGGTTTCACCCGCATTCCCCCCTCAGGGGGTGGCCAAGGATACAGATGACGTATCTGACCGCGGGGTGGGCGAGGTTGGTGCCCCTCAGGTAGGCGAAGAGCTCGAGCGCCGGCCTGCGCACCATCACACAGGCCTCGTTGAAGGTCTGGATCTGAGGAGAGGAGCAGAGGGGGACTGAGCTGCTGCTGCTGCTGGCCGAGCACAGCTGCTCCCAGCTCTGCCCCATCGCTGCCTGGGGGCTCTGGACACCCCCAGCTCTGCCCCCCCTGCCCGGGTGCCAGGTCGGTCGAGCCGGTGAAGCTGCGCTGCTTCCCAAGGGCCTTCCCGTCCTTTCCGTGCCTGGAAACCCTTCCCAGGATTAGCTGCTCCATCATCTGACAGATTGAGGTGCAGCCAAGCAGCCTGCCCATGAATCCAGAGCCAAGGGATGCCCCCAGGTAAGGAATCTGCTCCCAGCTCACAGAGCCCGGAGCGGCTCCATCTGTCTCACCACAGAAATCAAGGCACCGGGGTTTTTTTGTTGCCCCCATAAACTTGATTTCATCAGGCAGCCTGTTTCACACAGAAATATAACCGTGGCAAACATTTCTGTAATTCAGCAGGTGCTGGGGAGTCAGGGATGAAAAATATGGGAATGAACATGGCCCGAGGTGGGATCCTGGAACTCTGCAGCCTCTCCTCCGGGTGGGCTGACTCATCCCTTTTAGGTGTTGGAAATAACAGTCAGGACCAGGGATAACTGCACTCCTGCAGCAGGTCATCCCTCTTATTCCAACAGGGGAGCATTGTAGCTGCCAAAGGATCTGGTTCTTCCCACAGAGAATCAGGGAATGGTTTGGAAGGGACCCTAAAGATCATCTCGTTCCGACCCCCTGCCGTGGAAAGGGACACCTCCCACCAGCCCAGGGTGCTCCAAGCCCTGTCCAGCCTGGGCTTGGACCCTTCCAGGGATGGGGCAGCCCCAGGACCCTCCCTCCAAAGCTGCTCCAAGCTGGAGTACCTGCTGCTGGAAGCGGTAGGGGAGCCCATGTGGGAACACGGCCTTCACCTCCTCCAGGGGGATGCTGTAGTGCCGACCCTCGTGCTGCTCCGTGTGCTTGGCCTGCCAGGGGAGAAGGGGAACTGTCACACTCTGGCCCAGACAGAGGAGGGAGGATGGAACAGAGAGGGAACACTGTCAACCCCAGCAGTACCCACTCACTGGGATCAGAGCACAGAGCAGGAATTGTGGGGTCAGGACACTGCTGGGAGGTGCTTTGGAAGAGCCAAAAGAAAGGAGCTCCCACCTGGCACTGAACAATGAAGGGATTCCCCGAGCTCCTGTAGGAACCTCCATGGATTCATCTCACCTTCCATCAGTCCCCTCGTCCTTCTGGTCCCCCCACACCTCCACAGCAGCTCTGGAGTTCCCTGTGGAGCCCCCTTTACTTTTTTTTGGTGACAAAACGATGTTTTCTGCCTCGTGTTGCTGTGCCTCAGCAGCAACTCCCAAGGTGCCACTTGGGCACTGCTGTTGGAGGCTTAAAAAAACCTCCCAATCTCTTTCCTGGGGCAATAATTTCCAGTCCCTTGCTGTGACCTCAGTGATCAGGGTTATTCCTGCACCAGATCTGAATCCTTCTGCATTTATCTCTAGTGAATACCTGCAGATCTGACTGTGCACTACAAGAAGGTGTTGCTACCGAAATATGAAAATTTCATACCTATTTCATGCCTTGTTTTTCCCTTTATCGTCTTTTCCTGCCATGCAATACCTGCAAAGCACTTATTTATTTCCTCTTGTTCTAGTCATCAGATTTTGTGTCTAATTAGGACAGCATATACAGGACATTTTATATATATATATATATAATATATATATTCTGCAGCCCTTCTTGTGTGACTTTCAGCAGTTGGGTGCCAAGCTTTGAAGCTTCTATCATGTCCTGCTTTCTGCACTTTTCCATGGATTTAAAGTAAAAAAATCCTCCTTTTCATTCTTGTGCATGTCAGTCTCTTATATATATATATATATATATAAAACCAACAAATATAACAACTTCCCTGTTTTCTTTCTTTTTGAGCAGCTGGGCCTGGGTGTGATTAGTGCCTGTTTGGCCAGGAATATTTGTCTTTTCCCAGTTCTTGACGGATCCTTCACGTGCCACTGCTGCAGTGCTGCCACACACCCAGGAATTCTTGTTACGAAGTGTCCCTTCCCTTCTCCAGACCACATTCCCAGCCTTTCAGCACAGGACACTCCTGTTCTCCCACCTTCTGCCCCCTCCTGCTCCCCATTCCACGCCTGGCTGAGGGCAGGCGTTCCCCGGGCAGGGCAGGGTGTCCTGGGCTCCGTGGTTTTCCCTGGCACAGCCGTGGGACTCCAGGAACTCCCAGCTTTGGCCAGAGGAAGGAACCATTTGGTAACTCCAGCAAACCACTGGGCTGCTGGAGCTGCCAACCTGGTGCCTGCTGGTCAGGAGGAAACCTTTGCACCAGGAAGGGTGATTTCAAATGCTGGCTTTCCAAGAGGTGCCCTGCTGCAGGGAGGGGTCACTCGGGGAGATCTGGGAACTGGGACTCCAATCTTTTCCCCATCAGAGCTCATTTCAAACTCTGGGCTCCCTGGGGTTTTCCTGCACGTGTTGGACACAGATTAACTGTGTTTTTTTCATGGCAGTGTCACCTCTGGGCTCAAACAGTGGACTCCAGAGCCCGTTTTCACTCTCAGCTTCATCCCTGACTTGCTGCATAACTTCAGGCAAATTCCCTCCCTCTGCAAAGTGGGTCACGGAGTCTCTGCCCCCGCCTTCAGTCGCTCTGAGCTTTGCTAATGGAAAGGTACAGAAAAGCCACATCTTATGAAAAATTTCGTGTTCATCTGGCCTTCTTAATCCATTTTTCATGGGCCTTCCTGGGGTGCAGGTTTGCTGCTGGAGCGACCCTCGGGAAGGCCGAGCCGACGGAGCAGGACGCGGTGGCTGCCACCAAAAGCCACCAAAAACCCCGGGCACATCCAGCCAGAATGCCAAAGCCAGTTGCCTGGCAACGTGAAAGGCAGGCACAGGACAGAGGGGGGACAATCACTGCCATCTGGACTCTGCTGTGCAATCCATAGACACGGGGTCACGTGCGCCAGGATCATCTCCCCGCTGCCGTTTCCATAGAGACCCCGGAGGAATCGGCACCGAGAGGCTCCAATTACAGAGGCAGCAGAAAAGCACCTCAAAGGCTCCTTCCATTCCTTTATTCCACTTCATTTTGCATCCCGAGACGGGGAGTGTGAGGCTGGAATTGTGATGCTGCGGGGCTGTGCCCACCGAGGGTCGTGGGGGCTCGGGGGGTTTTATCCCCTTCGTGGCCAATTCGGGGAGGTTGGTCAGGGAGGAACAACCCTGGAGTTGGAATTAATGGTGTCATCAGACACATCTGAGCTCCTGCAAAATCCAGATGAAGCTCTCATGTAGGAGCTTCCTCTGTGCAGCTCTAGAGAAAGGACTCAATGCTCGTTCCCAGGGGCTTTCGGGCAGAGCAGCCCCGCCCTGCCCTGCACAGCCACGGCCGTTCCCGTGGGATTGCATCCCTGGTTTAGGGCTGTGTACCTCCTCCTCTGAAACAACACAACCCCCATCAGCATTCCTGGCCCCAGCACATCCTGGTGGCACCCAGGCCTGGCTGTGTGACAGGGACAGGGGTGTCACACAGGGGACTCACCGGGTCGCTCTCGCTGGTGTGGAAAACCGCTCGGGGCCTCTGTGGGGTCGGGACATCCTGGCTGGCAATGGAGCTCAGGCACTCCTTGGCTGCTGTGGGGAGGCCACAGCCCTGCTCCAGCTAAGGGAAAAACAAGGCAAACACACAACAAACCTCTCAGCAGCCAAGGATTAGCGGGAAGAAAAACACCCAGTGGGTTTGTTTTGTGCGCTCGTGGCATGGCACGTGCCAGCCAGAACTGAACTCTAATTGCAATTAGAACGAGAGCTCATCATTAGCATGTCAATTCATTACGAAAACATCACACTGTAGAACCAGATTGCACATTTAGATACCTGCACCTAAACCATTCCCACCTGAACTCACCTCAGCTGAGACAAGCCCTGAGTTCTTCCCTGCAAGATTCCTTAAGATTCCCAAGTCCAGCTGTCGAGGCCCCACTGCTGGGAAGTGCCCACCACGTTTCTGCCCCCACTGAGGAATGGTAGTTAGCACCTCGGAAACTCAGGCTGTCTGGTAATCCATAATCACCTCAATTACTGAGGGATTAGTGCAGCTCTGCCCACTATTTGATGTTTATAATTACACTCCCCTGCACTGATTTCCCTGTGTCCCTGCATCCAGGCTCTGCCATTAGAGAAACCAAAACAGCCAGCTAAGCTGATTAATTCATTTCTGCCCAGACAGGCTGCTGAATCCTGCCCGGGCAGCCCAGCCAAAACAGGCAGGAGAGGGAGCAGAGGCAGCACAAGCATTTTATTCTGTGGTGGTGAAAGCAAACACAGGCATTTGTCACTGATTTGGAAAGTGCATCCTCCAGAGAGGCTCAGGGAGGAGCTGAGCCCCTCTCAGCACTGACAGGGACACTTGCAGCTGAACACAGAGCCAGCAGTTTCCCTGTTCTGTCTGTCCACACGGGAGCAGCAGGAACCAGAGCTCAGAGCCAGGGCCAGCTGCCTCAGCTCTCCGTGGCATGACACAGCTCTGCTGCCACCCCAGTGCTCCCACAAGGGCTCAGGAGAAGGTGGGACTGCCCCACATTCTGTGTCCAGCACACACTGGACTCCTGAGTCAGCATTTCAGCACTTGCTGTCCTGTGGGGGAAGGAATTAAACCAGTTTGGAGCCCACGGCAGATCCCTCAGGGACAAAGTGCTGCAGTGTGAGCCACTGGGGTCATCACTCTCTTCCCTTGTTCCCACATTTCCTCCCCAAGTCCAAATGATCACTCAGGATGGTTTATTTGGCTACATTTAGCCCAAAGTCCACAGAAGTGACCATTTACAGCCCAGAGCAAGGCCCAAAGATGTCAATTTAACACAGGGATAACCGGAGCAGGCAACTCTTGGCCCCTGTTCACCCAGAAAACGTCAGCCCTAAGCCATTCCCAGCCTGGAATCACAGTCCTCCTCACTTTCCTTGAGCAGGTTGCCCAGAGAAGCTGTGGCTGCCCCACCCCTGAAGTGTCCAAGGCCAGGCTGGACGGGGTTTGGAGCAACCTGGGATAGTGGAAGATGCCCCTGCCCATGGCAGGGGGTGGCACTGGGTGAGCTTCAAGGTCCCTTCCAACCCAGACCATTCCATGACTCCATGATCCCACATTCCCTCCTTGTCAAGGCTCAGGTGAGGCTCTGGGGCTGTAAGACCCCCTTCCCAGGAGTCCCCCCAGATCCCTGTCCCTGAGCTGTGCAGCCACGAAGGGAACCGAAGCAAGGATTCACCTCTTGCTTGGTGCTGAGTTTTTAAGTGTGTCCTCACACAGCCTTTGGCTGAACGATGTTCCCTCAAACCAACACCCCCAGGTATCAGGTTTTAGAAAGCCCAGTCTCAGACCAGGACCTGGAATCTCTGCGGGACACAATCCAGTTCCCAGGAGTTCTCTAAGGGAGTGGAATTCAGGATGACTGACAGTGTGAGGAGGGACTTTGCCTTGAAGTTCAGTCCTCTGGTTCTGCAACCAAAACACATCAAATTTGTACTTTTCCACGAACAGAGCAAATCCCATCCCTGAACGACTCCACCTTTCTCCTGGAAGGACACTGGTTTACAGTGTCACTTGGAGCTTTAACAGGTCTTTCCCAAAACCTCTGTGTGGCCTTCAGAACTTTCCCTTCGTGGGCTGTGGCTCCAGAAGCAACTTCCAAGAAGCTGGAGACAGGAAATCCTTCACCTCTCCAGTGCTGCCAAGTGAACATGAGCTCCTGGTTATCCCAAGTTTCAGAGGCACAGAGAGATTTCAGAGACACAGATTACCTGTGATTTACAAAATCCAGGAATGTGTGGATATTTAACAGGCTGCAAGGAGACCTTCAAGTGACCCAGAACAGCCCTGGTAAAACACTACATATCCTGATTTTTAGAGCAGCAACACGTCCCTCCTCTTTGACAAACAGCTCATCACTGATCCCTGGAATGCCAGAAACACCCCCAGCCCTCCCTGCCTCCTCTGCACAGCAAATCCCAGCACGTTCCTCAGCTCCCTTAAAGCTGTTTATCCCGGGAGTGGGTTTCTGAGGGCGAGTTTCCATCTGCCAGAGGACACAGGAGTCTCCCGACGGGGATCCCTGAAATGGCAGCGGAGCATCACGTGGTGCCCGGGGATTTATCCGGAGCCTGGAGCCCGTGAGGTGGAGCTGTTCCCGCACGTTCCACGGGATCCCGGGCCCTGGGAAGGGCCGGCTGTGCCCTGCAGGATGCTGTTCCCGGGATCCCAGGCTCTGGGAAGGGCCGGCTGTGCCCTGCAGGATGCTGTTCCCGGGATCCCAGGCCCTGGGAAGGGCTGGTTGTTCCCTGCAGGATGCTGTTCCCACATGTTCCACGGGATCCCGGGCTCTAGGAAGGGCCGGCTGTTCCCTGCAGGATGCTGTTCCCAGGATCCCAGGCTCTGGGAAGGGCCGGCTGTGCCCTGCAGGATGCTGTTCCCTGCAGGATGCTGTGCCCTGCAGGATGCTGTTCCCGGGATCCCAGACCCTGGGAAGGGCTGGCTGTTCCCTGCAGGATGCTGTTCCCGGGATCCCAGACCCTGGGAAGGGCTGGCTGTTCCCTGCAGGATGCTGTTCCCGGGATCCCAGACCCTGGGAAGGGCTGGCTGTTCCCTGCAGGATGCTGTTCCCGGGATCCCAGACCCTGGGAAGGGCTGGCTGTTCCCTGCAGGATGCTGTTCCCGGGATCCCAGACCCTGGGAAGGGCTGGCTGTTCCCTGCAGGATGCCGTGGGCAAGCACAGCACAAACCAAGCGGCTGGAGCTCCTTCCCCCGGGAAGCCGTTCCAGACACCCCGTGGGCTGAACGATGTTCCCTCAAACCAACAGCACCAAGTGTCACGTTTTAGAAAGGTCCGGTCTCAGATCAGGACCTGGAATCCCTACGGGACATGAGCCAGTCCCCAGCGAGTTCCCTGAGGGAGTGGAATTCTGGAATTCCAGGAGTGGAACTCCCGGGGGGGGGGGGGGGAAAGGAAGCTCTCCCGGGATCCCAGGGCTGCTCCGAGCCGGGGCACAGCTGATTTTAACAGGCTGGTAAAAGCACTGAGCTGGTTTTTAGGCTCAGAAAATGAAAGAGGGGAAAGGTTCTTCCCCCAGACAGGCTCCCCAGGTCCCGGCCCCGCGGCTGCCAGAGCTCCAGGGGCGTTTGGACAACGCTCTCAGGTGATAAATATAAGAAAACTCTCATTTTTTACAGCTGTAAATGGCCATTCCAGGTCGTGGGACAGCTGAAATATTGGGAATAGCACGAGGCTCTCACAGGACTCACCTTCAGCGAGCGGCAGGCCAGTCCTTTCAGGCTCCTCAGCATTTTTCTGCAGGGACACAAGTGGATATTTTAGGGGGTTTTATTGTGCTTAATGTGCCTTATGCTGGGAGAGAATAGTTCCATGTCAAGGCACACAAATAACTCAGGCCAAGGGTCAGATGCTCTGCAGCCATCCAGGGGTCAGCATCGTTTGCCTGATAAAAACCACCCCATTAATTACACGGCCCTTTCTCCAGAAATGCATTTGCACAAAAAAACCCCTCCGTTTCTAAATCAAGGTATTTCCCTTTTTTTCCAGAAATACAGTTACCAAAAAAAAACAAAAAAAACCTTAATTTGTGAATCAAGGTATTTCATTCATCTGCTGAGGAGAACAGAGTCTTTTGTCAGGGAAGGAATTTTGGCTGCAGCTAAAAGAAAAGTTAAAAGATGTAAGAGCTGCAAGGGTGATTACTGTGAAGAAACTGGAGTAATGCAGACACTGAAGATGCTTCTAATTTTTTTTAACTTTCTATCCATTTTTTAAACTCTCTGTCAATTCTTTTAAACTTTCTCTTAATTTTTTACACTTTGTCCTTTTTCTTTAAATTTCTATCCATCTCTTTCAAACTCTGTCCTTTTTTTAAAACCTTCTATCCATTTTTTCAAACTTTGCCCTTTTTTTTTAAACTTTCTCTCCATTTTCATAAAACTTCCTGTCAATTTTTTAAACTTTATGTCCATTTTGTAAAAAACTTTCTGTCCATTTTTTAAACTTTCTGCCCAATTTTTTAAACTCCCTGGTAATTTTTTTAACTTTCTTTCCATTTTTTTTTAGAACTTTGTCTTTTTTTTTTTTTAATTTTCTGTTAATTTTTTTTTAACTGTTAAGTTTTATAAACTTTCTGTCAATTCTTTAAAACTTTCTGTTCATTTTTAAAGGTTTTTTTAAACATTCTGACAGAATCCTCGAGCGCCTCACGCAGCTCTGGGGGCTCTCCTGGGATTTTTGTGTCCCTGGGAGAGGAGATAAAAACTGCAGCCACTTTTTGAGTGCACCTGGATCAGGACAAGAACTGCAGAGCACAAGGGGGACACCAGGGAAAAACTAAATACAGGGAATAAAGAAAAATACAGGGAACAAAGAAAAATACAGGGAATAAAGAGCCTGTGCTCTTTATTATTTATATTATTTATATTATTTATATTATTTATATTATTTATATTATTTATATATATAAATAGAATATATATATTTATATATTCTCTGTTTCTTATATGATAAAGATTTCTATATTAAAAATATATTTATATATTCTTTATTATTTATTTTATAAGGATTTCTATATGGAAAAGATATATTTATATATTCTTTATTATTTACATTTTTTAAAAAGATTTCTATATGAAAACGTATATACTTATATATTCTTTACTATTTATATTATTTATTATATTTCTATATGAAAACATATATATTTTGTGTTCTTTATTATTTCCATATATGAATATATATTTATATATTCTTTATTATTTATATTACACATGAACATATTTCTATATTCTTTATCATTTATATTAATTATACATGAACATATTTCTATATTCTTTATCATTTATATTACTTATACAAGGATATATTTCTATACTCTTTATCATTTATATTACTTATACATGAATATATTTCTATATTCTTTACCACTTATATTATTTATATATTTATATATATTTATATATATATATTTATATATACGTATTTATATATACATATTTATATATATATATGTATGCATTCTTTATCACTCATTTAATTTATAAGGATTTCTATAATTTAAATTTAAAGAACTAAAAACCACGCCGATAACTCCCCCCCCAAAAAAAAAAAGGCGAATTTTCCGCCATCAACCCGCAACCTCAAAAATTAAAATACAATAACCCCCCCCGGTTGTTGCGGAGTCTCTGCCGAGCCCCCCCCGGGCCCCCCCCGGTCCCTCCGGTCCTCCCGGTGCCCCCCACGTGCTTCCCGCTCCCCCTTCCCGGGACCCCCCCGGGGCTCCGGGAGCGCCCCGGGAGGGGCCGGGGGCGGCCCCGAAGGGTCCCCGAAGGGTCTCCGAGGGGTGGCCGAGGGGGGCTGGCGGTGCCCCCGCACTCACCGGACCCGCCGGTGCCGGAGCCCCCTCCCGGTGCCGCCCCCGGGCTGACGCGCGGCCGCTACGGGTGGCTCGGAGGGACAGCGAGGGCGTGGCCGGGGAGGGGCGTGGCCATAGCGGGCGTGGCCGGGTGGGCGTGGCTCTCTGCGCCCGTTTCCGAGCGGCGTTGAAATGTTGATCGCGTTAAAATGTTGATCGCGTTAAAATGTTGATCGCGTTAAAATGTTGATCGCGTTCATTGGCCGAATTTCGGTTCCTCCGCGAGCCGCGCGGCTCCTCAGTGTCGGGTTTTTTGCGCGTTCTTGGTTCCGTTTCCGGCTTTTCGCCGATTTAATCAATAATTGAAGCCGCGGGATCACGGGATGGGGCAGGTCGGGAGGGAGCTGGTCCCACCTCCCTGCTCAGGCAGGGTCATCCCAGAGCACACGGCACAGGACCGTGTCCAAGATGGCCCTGGAATATCTCCAGGGACAGAGATTCCACACCCTCCCTGGGCAGCCTGTTCAGCCCTGGGGCACTGCCCAGGGAAGTTCTTCCTCGTGCCCAGGTGGAACTTCTGGGCATCAGTTTTGTGTCCTGTTCTTGGGCAGCCCCGAGCAGAGCCTGGTCCATCCCTGCAGGCACTGACACGCCCTGGGGAGGTCCCCTCTCGGTGTCCCCTGGTCACAGAGATGCTCCAGCCCCTTCAGCATCCTCACAACCTCCCCTGGACCCGCTCCAGGAGCTCCACATCCCTCCTGTCATGAGGGGAACTGGCCCCACACTCCAGCTGTGCCTCCCCAGGGCTGGGCAGAGGGGCAGGATCACTCCCTGACCTGCTGGGAATTCTCTTCCTGATGCCCCCCAGGGCCCCCCTGGCCTTCTCGGCCCTGAGGGCACAGTGCTGGCTCAGGGACAGCTTGTTTGTCATTTCCTGAGGAGTTGTCCAGCTCCTCAGTGTCAAATTGTTCATGTCTACTGCAAAAGCTGTTCATGGGTTCGTTGCCAGGTTTTCAGGTATTGACAGCTTAAATCTGTGCTTCTGCAAAGGCTTTGCATTCCATAGAGTTGTAGAAACATGGAATGGTTTGGGTTGGAAGGAATCTTGAAGATCATCTCATTCCACCACCTGTCATGGGCAGGGACACCTTCCACTGGCCCAGGTTGCTCCAAGCCCTGTCCAACCTGGCCTTGGACAGTCCCAGGGATCCAGGGGCAGCCACAGCTTCTCTGGGCAACCTGTGCCAGGGCCTCCCCACCCTCACAGGGAGGAATTTCTTCCTAATATCTAATCTAAACCTACTCTCTGTCAGTTTGAACCCATCCTCCCGTGTCCTGGCCCTCCAGGCTTTGGTAAATGGTTTTGCCTCATCTTTCCTCTAAGATCTCTGCAGGCCCTGGAAGGCCACAATCAGGTCACCCCAAAGCTTCTCCTCTCCAGGCTGAACAATCCCAGTTCTCTCAGCCTGCCCTCCCAGCAGAGCTGCTCCAGCCCTCTGATCCGCTTGGTGCCTCCTCTGGACTTGCTCCAAAGAAGGAATTTCCATTCTGCTGTTGGTATTTCAGTTGTGGGGTTTTTTTTTGTTTGTTTGGATTTTTTGTATATCTTGCTGCAATACAGTTTGTTATTAATTTCTCCTATTTGTGACATACAATGTTTTAAAACTCTAGTAAATGGACTGTATTAATTCCTATCAGACATTGTGAGCATCATTCCATCATTCCCAAGATAAGAAGGACATGGAACTGTTGGAGCAAGTCCAGAGGAGGTCATGAAGTTGATAAGGGGGACTGGAGCACCTCCCGTAGGGAGTCAGGCTGGGAGAGCTGGGAATGTTCAGGCTGGAGAAGAGAAGGTTGTGTGGAGACCTCAGAGCACCTTCCAGGATCTGAAGGGGCTCCAGGGAAGCTGGAGAGGGACTGTTCATCAGAAACTGGGGTGACAGGACAAGAGGGAATGGCTTCAAACCGAAAGAGAGGAAATTCAGGATAGATATGGGGAAGAAATCCTTCCCTGTGAGGATGGAGAAACCCTGGCACAAGTTGCCCAGGGAAATTGTGGATGCCCCAACCCTGGCAGTGTGCAAGTTGAGCTTGGACAAAGCCTTGAGCAACGTGGTCTAGTGGAAGGTGTCGCTGCCCATGGTAAGGGGATAGGTTGGCACGAAATGAACTTTACAGCCCATTCCAACCCCTTAACAGTGTATAATTCTGCGACTCCAGTTTCACAAAAGGCCTTTTAACACTCCAACTCACTAGCACATGTGACCCTCAAGGAAAGATGCCTTTATGCGTCTACACATCCCCCTTACAGGTCATTTGATGTAAAAAACCCACCTTTTTTTCCCTCCCTTATTTTCCTTTTTGGAGAGTCTTTGCCGGGGGGCGTGGCCGGGGGCGTGGCCACAGGACGGGAGGGGCGTGGCCTAATGCACAAGGGGCGCGGTCTGGCGTGCGAGGGGCGTGGCCGACGAGGAAAGGGGCGTGGCATGGCTCGGGGGGGCGTGCCCGGCGCGCGGGGCGGGGGGGGGGCGTGTCCGTGCGCTCGCTCGCGGCGGAGCAGGAGCCGCCGCCGGTTCCGCCGCCTCGGCTCAGGCCCCGCCGCGGCGGCCGCTCGGTCCCGGTGCCCCCCCGCCCCCGCCCCGGCCCCTCCGCCCGCGCCCGGGCGGCCGCGGGGATGCGGCGCGGAGCAAGCCCGTGCTCGGCCCCGGCCGCGCTGCCGCTGACACGGTGAGGAGGGGAGCGGGGCGGGCGGGCGCGCGCGGGCGGGCGGGGACTGGGGACCGCCTCAGGCCCCGCGGCCCCGAGGGGGAGGGGAGGCGCGCCGGGAGCCGCCGCGGGGCCGCCCCGCATCCCCCCCCGGTGTCCCCCCGGTCCCCGCGCGGCACCCCCGCGGCACCCCCGCGGCGGGGCGCGGCGGCGGGCGCGGGGCATCCCCGTTGGCGGCGGCGGGGGATCCCCGGGGGCGGCGCGGGGGGGGATCCCCGGCAGGGCCCGGAGCGCGGCGCGGAGCGGGGCGGGCGGTCCCTGCGAGCCGCGGCGGGGCCGGGGGGCTCTGACAGGCGGGGAGGGACCCGGGGGTCCCTGACAGGGCCCGCGGCGAGGGGCGGGGGATCCCCGCTGGCGGCGGGGCCCGCTGACAGCGGCGGCGGCCGCGGGGCCGGGGCAGCCCCCCGGGGGTGCGGGCCGGGGGCGCGGGGGGCTCGGGGGGTGGGATGTCACCCTGACAGCGGCCCCGGGGGTCCCGCCGGGCCCCCCCCCCGTGTTCCGGGGAGCGGGGCTGTGCCCGCGGCTCCGCGCCGCCGAAGTTCGGTGTTTCCCCGGGCACGGCCCCGTCCGCGCCGCCGAAGTTCGGTGTTTCCCCGGGCACGGCCCCGTGCGATGGGCGGGGGATGCGGGGGGAGGCAGCCGGGGGGCTCCCTGACACATACCGCTGTTATTTTATGTATTTTTGGGTTTCCGGCTGGTTTACTGGGTCAGTGGCTTGCAGGCTTTCTCCTCCTCCTTCCCCAAAATCACACTCCTGGAATTTTACTCTCATTGCATTACCAATCCTGTTTTAGCTTTATTCACCCTTAATTTGGGATTGGGTGGTTGAGCCTCCCATCTCCACCTTGCCCATCTCTCAGATCAGAAGGCAAAATGTGTTCCTGCCCTTGCCTCTCTCTCTCTCTCTCTTCCCCCGTGGTCTCCTGACTTTCTAACTCCTGGCTTTGGCCCTGGTTTGTGGTTCTTTGCTCCGTTAATTACAGAACTGGGAGCTACTTGGAATGTGGGTTTCCATCCGATGGCCTCGGGACACGCATTTGCTCTCCTGGTAGTTGAGTGTTGTCAGGAGCCAGGAAGGGAAGCTGGAGGCAGTGGGAGCTCTGGGAGCAGGGGCAGAACCTGTGGCTTTACCTTCATCCACTGAAATATCCTTAGTTTTCGTTTCCAGGGGCACCTTCTTTCCCCGTTTATTTTGACTGCCCTCCTTGCTCTAATATGTGCTGCACCTGCAAAGGCAGGTGTTTTCCAGGAATGTGGGGGTTTGGGGTGAATCCTGTTTCCCATGGCCATCCTGCAGGACTTTGGGACCATCCCTGGTGCCTCTGTGGGAACGGGGAAGTTCTGGCAGCTGCTTGAACATATGGGGAGAGATGGGCTCTAAAATCATCAGCTGTCTGCCTGCTTCAGTTCTTACTCAAAATTAAAGCTTTTCCAAACTGTCTGAGAGTATAAGAGATTTTTTTTTTTAAGGGGTTTAACTAATTTTGGTTTTAAAGACAAAATTACCACAACTTCTTTTTGGACTTGAGTTACATTTCTTTGCTACAGGCAGTCAGCAGTCCCCTAAAAAGCACTTTATGTTGGAGTGATAATAACCAGCGACATAATTTGAGTTACAATTTACAAAAAGAAGCCTTTTTTTCCCCCCCCCAGTTGTTTTCAGAAGTTTAAACTGTCCCAGAGGGTACAGAAAGCAGTTTAAACCTTTGGTGCACGTTGGTATAAAAGGCAGTTGTCACGAGAGAAAAGTAGCAATAGCACACAGAGTTACTGGATTACAGGTGGTTTTAAACGGATATTGTTGTCAGAGGGATTGTTGGCTTTTTATTTTTAAAATGCGAATTTCTGGTGCTGTTGGAAGGCAAACACATTCTCCTGCTCCAGTGAGTCCCATCTCCAGCTTTCAGAGGGAAAGGAACCTGTCAGGAGAGCTGCTGGTTATTCTGTGATAGTTATTCTGTGACAGGACAGTCTGTGTTGGTCCCTGGCTCTCTGGCCATCACCTGTGGCACAGGAGGGGCCATCCTGGCCCTGGGAATAACCAAGGGCCCTGTCAGGAGTGGAGGGACACAGCAGGCAAGGATTTCACCTTCGTCTTTGCCTGGATGGGTAGAAATAGCTGGGTTTGTCCCGAAGAACCCCCTGGAAGGCACTGGATGCAGAGAGCTCCCCGGGAGCTCCTGACTCACACGGGAGCAGCTGGGATAATATTTTAGGAGGATTCCCAACCTGACTGCTGTTGGGACTCGCAGCCTAAGGCAGGAGGAACCTTTGCTCCCGTCAAACGTGGGCTGGTTATGCAGATTTTAGCAATTCCGCGTCCATTTGCATGTGAATAGCAAAACAAGGGAATTGCCCCGGCGCCTCCGAATTCCACGAGGTGCTTCCAGACTTCCAGTCAGGTCGGGTGTCAGCTGGAGCCGGCTGAGGAGAAACACTATCTGTGCTTCCCAAGTTTTCCTCCCACTGGAGAATGCCTGCAGGGTGTCATCATGTCTGTCCTCTGCCTGCCTTCCCACAAAACCCTGTCCTGCTCCGGCTGCTCTCCCTGCCTCTGCTCCCAGCACTCCCGTGGAATATTCTTCCTGACAAGGCCGGGTCCTCTGGGATTTCTGCCTGTCCAAAACACTCCCAGCAGGAGCTGCTTGGGAAGTTATTTTATTTGTCACCTCCTGTAACACAAGCAGGAACTTTGTTCCTGACAAGTGTCTCCATCTCTGAACATTTTCAGGGGCCTCCAGCAGTGACTGCTCAGGGAATGTGATGTGGGGAAATACTGTCAGCTTTTATCACACTTTTTATTCTCTTTTTGAGAAAACTTCTGAGTGTGGTAACTGCCTCCCACAGCAGGGGAAATAAGACAAGGAACATGGGAAGGGATTGTGGGAGGCCATGGAGTTTACTGGTAATAGTCTGGGATTTCAGACACTCAGCTGAGTTGGTTTTAGTGTCTCTTGGAGCTGAAACAATGAAAAGAACCAAAAGAAAAATACCTTCTAAATATGAAATGACGCTGTGTTTTTATGGACGAAAACAGCAGCAAGAATGAAGTCCTGGGTTGATCAGAGGGGAAAAATCTCAGTTAATATTGCTAAAGGGGTGTGGGGGAAACATCTGGGATCTGGCAGTGGAAAATCAACCCTTAGCATTTTCTTTCTGGAAGAGCAAGGGATGAGAAGAACAGGAATCTCGGGATGTGACACCAGGGGAATAAGGATGAAACCCAGGTATTAAAACTGTGTGTGGCACCAGAGGAATCTTTAATGAGCACCACGGTGGCACGTGTCAAAACTAGGATGTTAAAACACCTCCTAGTTAATTTTTTGAGGGGAAGAACAATTGCAGGAGGGATTTGAGATCTGCAGAACCTGCATGATTTGCTTTGCAGGGAGATGGTCAGGACGTGTCTTGCTCCTCACTTGTGAGATTTGGTGCCTGGGTGGTTTTCAATCCAGCAAAAGTTTTGTTATCCTGAGATCCCCCGGATGCAGGGTAATTCAGAACAAGCCCTGGAACTTCACACAGTGAGGGTGGAGACACTGATAAGTACCCTACAGCACATGGTTAAATGTGAGAGTTTTAGGCCTTGAAAGCCCTAAATCATCAAGAGTTTTCAGGGTAAATTCGTGCAGGCTTTTTTTAGCTGCCTCTGAACCGTGGCTGTCATCAGTTGGCTGCTCATTTGCTTTGACATCCACGAGATTTTTAAGGCACAACCTGCAGGAGGAGTGGAAGGGATCCTGGAGGAGTGGAACAGATCCTGCAGGAGGAGTGGAAGGGATCCTACAGGAGTGGAAGGGATCCTACAGGAGGGAAGGGATCCTGCAGGAGGAGTGGAAGGGATCCTACAGGAGTGGAAGGGATCCTGGAGGAGTGGAAGGGAGTGGAAGGGATCCTGCAGGAGTGGAAGGGATCCTGCAGGAGGAGTGGAAGGGATCCTACAGGAGTGGAAGGGATCCTACAGGAGTGGAAGGGATCCTACAGGAGTGGAAGGGATCGTGAGGGAGGAGTGGAAGGGATCCTGCAGGAGGAGTGGAAGGGATCCTGCAGGAGGAGTGGAAGGGATCCTGCAGGAGGAGTGGAACAGGTTCTGCAGGAGTGGAACAGATCCTGCAGGAGGAGTGGAACAGATCCTGCAGGATGGGGAGAGCCAGGCACGAGGAATGTGAGGAGTGACACAGAGAAAGTGAGACAAGAACACAGCCAGTGGTGTCAGTGGGGAACAGGAGCAAGGGAAGAACCAAAACACAGCCCTGAACCCGTTGGAGGCAGGGCCAGGGGGCTGGAACTTGCTGAGGCAGGGAAGCAGCAGCATCCCTGGGATCCAGGGAGGTGAGACCTGAGAGACAGGCACTGTTCTGTGAATTCCTGGGGTAACTGAGGAGTGGGAGAAGATTACAGTGATCCAGGCAAAATGGTGATTAGGGCCAGGATTAGCAGTTTTGTGGTCTGTGTGGAGAGCAATTAATGGATAAATAAATGACCTGCTCTGTGTTTCTGGGAGCCATCAATTTAGTGACTTTGTTTCTGGGATGGTCCCTGGTCCTGTGTTGCCACAGGGTGAGATGTGAGCACAGTTCTGCTTTAATTCCCACCGTGCACTTTGGGCCTTGCAGTTCCTGGGGTCAGGGTATGAGTGTAATCTTGCTGTTGGTTTCATAATTTAAGCTTATTAATTAATTTTATTTGTAATAAAATGACTGAAGTGTTGTTGCTGCTCTGCACCACGGTCCCTAGAGAAGGAAACAGTTGTGTGAACACGGATTTGACAGTTCCATGAAGGATTGTCCCCTCTCTTGGACTCGAATAATACAAATTCAGGCATTAACTCAGGGTTGTTTTACTGCTGGGCATCAGCATGTGTGAAAAAGCCCATTTTTGGTGACGTGGTGAAGCCTCTTGGACTGGACATTGGGCCTTGATCTGAGCAGTGCCACTAACTCACCTTCTATATCCACGTCACACTGTTCTCCCAATGTTTTTCTACTTGTAAAACGGAGATTTTATCTGATTTCCTCTGGTCTTACGAGCAGTAACAGGGGGTTTGATTGCTGAGGATGTGCTCAGTTGAGGAGCCCGAGCTGCAGATGGAAACCATGTGGGTAATGAGCCCAGAACACGTGGAAAGGAGTTTGTTTTGGGGCAGCCTGGTTTTCCAGCAGGTTGCCTTGGGTGTTCTCAGCAGCTTCTCTTGTGCCCCCACTAATCCTGGCAGCTGTTCTCCCAACCTGAGCCCACTGCAGTTGCCTTGGTGCTCTCCAGGATCACCTTTCACACTCCTGATCCTTCCCCTTGTGTTCCAGAGCCACCCCAAATCCACCTCCTGCAGCTGCTTCCCTAATCCCTGTCTGGCCAGGAGGGCTGAGCTCCTTGAGACCTTTCTGTGAAACTCATTTTGGGGTTGATTGAAACCCTTGAAATCTCACTGCTCACAGTTGAGCCCCAGTGACTGTGTGGAGGGTGAGGACAGAAACCAGGCTGCTTTGGTGCCTGGGATGCACTTTTCAGCACATCAGACCTGTTTCTGACCTATTTCACTTAAAAATGATTAAGGTATTTAAATGCTGAAGATATTTAAGCACTTTCTGCTTTGAATGCCCCTAACAAAAATATCCTTCCAGGACCTGAAGGGAGCCTGCAAGAAAGAAGAGGGAATTTTTACAGGGGCTTGGAGTGACAGGACAAGGGGGAATGGCTGCAAACTGCCAGAGGGCAGGGTTAGGTGGGATATTGGGAAGGAATCCTTCCCTGTGAGGAAGGCACAGGCTGCCCAGAGAAGCTGTGGCTGCCCCTGCATCCCTGGGAGTGTCCAAGGCTTTGTGTGTGTGTGTTCAGGAGTCTGTGGCTTGTTTTTAAACCGATGCCCACGTGGGTTAAGCTCAACTTTCCTGGTGGCTCAGATGATTAAAATCAGAATATCTCTGGAGTTTGGATGCTTTCTCATGGGGTTCATTCATGTCCTTCCTTAGATGCAGCTCATCCAGTGGGTCCAGACCAAGAGTAGCTGGGCTTTGGTTATAAATGGAAAAATTGCTTTGATGATCAATATTAAAGTCCTTAACTGTTGTTTGAAGTGTCCTGTGGATGAATTGGAAATTATATTATAATATTCCCGCACTTTTGATTTTTCACTTATCATTTAAAAGTGTTTTACAGATAAATTGTGGTTTTGAAGTAGGTGACCAGCGGGGTTGGTGTCTTGGAACATCAGCTCGTCTGAAATATAATTGTTTGCTTTCTGATTGGTTTAAACCTTAATTTAATTTCTGCCAGGAAATCAAAGTTTACTTCTGTCTGCCTTTCTCCTCCTTGCAGAGTGAAAGATGCTGACTGCCAGTAGTGGAACAGCTCCTCTGAGGAACATATCCCTGTAAAATCTTCCCTAAAAATCACCCGGAGGCAAATATTCCGCCTGTGATGGACCCTCGGAATACTGCTATGTTAGGCTTGGGTTCTGATTCTGAAGGGTTTTCTGGGAAAAGCCCCTCTGTGGCAAACCTTGGCACGTTGGTGGGCAAGGGGGAAGCGGAGCCCGAAGGTTGCAGCAAGGACGAGGAGGACGGGAAGAAGAAGGGCCGGGAGGGGGAGAATGGCAAGAGCGAGGCCCTGAGCGAGGCCCAGCAGTTCTCCGTGAAGGAAACCAACTTCTCCGAGGGGAACCTGAAGCTGAAGATCGGCCTCCAAGCCAAGAGGACCAAAAAGCCTCCCAAGAACCTGGAGAATTATGTCTGCAGGCCTGCCATAAAAACCAGCATCAAGCAGCCAAGGAGGGCTCCCAAGAGCGGGAAGATGACGGATGAGAAGAGCGAGCACTGTCCTCCCAAACAAGTGAGTGGGGTGGCCCTGGGGTGGTTTGCAGGTCATGGGGCCTTTGAGCTGTGTTGGGAAGCTTCACCCATCATGTGGTTCCGTGTGACCTCTGATCCTGAAGCTTCTGGAGTTAGGAATGGTTTGATTTCGTGGCTGTTGACGGGGGGAAGGTGCTCGTTCAGGGTTCGACACCGTCGTCGTTTCAACAGCAACGAGAGACAATTCCCCTGTCAACTTGAAGTGACATCTCTGGCAAGTGATGGTGTGATTTTTAGTCTCTTTTATAGAAGGAAGTGGAGGTCCTTGGGGGTCTTACCTCTGTTGGGATGGGGTTTGGGTTCCTCTTTTCCTGTTAGAGTCAGTGGGTTTCCTGTCTCTCACCTGTCACTGCCACAAACAGCCCGAGCCGGGTCTGGAAAGCCAAGGAGACTTTTCCAGCTGAGTTACAAACCAGCCTGGTGATACCATGGCTATAAATGGAGTGGCTGGAGGGATGTGCCAGGGGTTTTCCAAAGGGAAGGAGGTAGCCCTGCCTCCTTTTTGTTTGTGTGATCTGCAGGATGTAACAAGTAACAGCAGCAACAGCAGACAGGGAGAACGGGATAAATGGCAAGAATTACAAATAACGTTGCATGGATGCTAAATTTTGGAAGTGTTGGGCTGCAACCTGCTCTTTTTGCCAATACACATGAAGGTTTTGCCAATACAACGTTAGGATGTACCCTTAGGTAGCCCTAGCAGGGGATTCAGCAGGGGAATCCGAGTCCCTGGAAGCTGGAGACCTTCCTTGGGGTGGGATGTCTGTTCCACGGGGCCCCAGGGCTGCAGGGTTTCCATCTCTCCCACCTGTGTCCTGTGCTCAAGGTCCCTTTCAGCCCAACCCCTTCTGGGATTCCGTGATTCCAAGGCATAAACTGTGCCCTGAAAAGACAAGTGTGCTGGATGTAAGGGCTGAACTGGCTTTTTCCAGACTCCACAGTGCAGTTGTGTTGGGTTTTCCCTCCTTGGGAATCAGAGGGGTTTTTCCTCAGCCTGCAGACCAAGAAATTCTCAGAATTTATGTTGCATAACATAAACTGTTGGCAATGGCCTTTATTTCACATTCTCCCAGCTCAGAACAAGCTTATTATTCCTGAGGATTTTTCTGAGTTCCTCTTGAAAAACGCTGGAAGAGCAGATCCCAACTTGTCATTACACTGATGGCTTTTTTTTTTTCCTTCTTTTTTTTTTTTGGTCCAACAGGACCCTGTTGAGGTGAGTTGAGTGTTTGGCCAGCCTGGAATATCCAGCCACTGATTCCTCTTGATGCCTGGGTTCAGGTGGCACTTGCAGCTGCAAATCCCTTCCTCAGGGCAGGGTGAAGGTGAATTAGTCAGGGGAGGGTCAGGTTGTTGGGCTGCTGGACTGGATGGTCCTGGTGGGTCCCTTCCAGCTCAGGATATTCCAGGATCCTCTGGTTCTCCCAGCAAAGAGCACCTTTGCATCTGGAGACTTTCCCATTGCATCAAGAGAGTTTCTACCAGGGAAAATAATCAGGATTTGGATTTGGATGGGGACGGGAGAGATTCTTCCCCCTCGACATCTTTGTTTGTGTACCAGGTTCTCCTTCAGGAGATCCATCCCATTCCCAGTGGAAATCAGAAAGGGAAGCAAATATTAGTGATATTATGTATTTTTATATATATATGTATGTACGTATTTTATATATACATAATATGTATATATATATATTATATATGTGTGTATTTTATATATATGTAAAAATATATATGTATTTTTATATATATATAAGTATATATGTATTTTATATATATAAAATAAGTATATATCTATTATATATATAAAATAAGTATATATGTATTTTTTATATATATAATAAGTATATATGTATTTTATACATATAAAATAAGTATATATGTATTTTTTATATATATATAATAAGTATATATGTATTTTATACATATAAAGTATATATGTATTTCATATAATACATATATTATAAATATATTATAATATGTATACATTATATAATATATTATACATATATTATACCACATATATTATATGTGTTATATATAATACATATATTATGTATCTGATATAATAATATATCACATATAATATATATTATAATCCATTAGTGCTATTATTGATATGTGACACCATTGATACCACCATGGGTTGTTAGAAATGACACCAAACAGTGTCCTGCTGATTCCTGAAAAGGGGCTAGAAGTGTCTGTGTGGAAATAAATGGGAACCATGACTCAAAATATTCCTGTTTTGAATATAATGCCCCAGGGATTTTTTTTTTGTCTTGTTGCCACGAAATAAAGCAAGTTTTAGCTCTGAAAATTACCCTTCAGCGATCCCTAAATCTCTGCTTTCGATGGAGAGGAGGGGAAAGCCAATAAATGACCAGCTCAGAGCCAGGTGTGGCCTCACCTGGAGCTCTGACTCTGAACTTTCCCTTCTTTTGGAGGAGGAATAACTGGAATGAAAATGTAGCCCTTGCAGTGCAGGCAGTGAAGCACTGAGACACACAGAGCAGCAGTGGAATTCCTCTCCTGGGAATGCCAGTGCAGAAATTAAACCAGGAGGAAAATCCTTTGCACTTGCACGTCTGACAGGCTCTTTCTGGAGCTTGGTGCTGACAGGACTGCTGAAACTTGGGGAGTGTTATAAAAATAGAGGGTTTGGCTGCTTGCTGTGAGTGAGGGGAGTCACTTGGAATCCCAGAATCTCTCAGGCTGGAAAAGCCCTCTGGGATCATGGAGTGCAGCCCTTCTGTTCCCAACTAAACCCTGTCCCCAGGTGCCACCTCCCTGGGGGGTGGGGATTCCTCCTCTCCCTGTCCCACTGCCCGACCACCCTTTCAGTGAGGGCAGTTTTTCCCTGTGCATCTACAATCTGTATGTCCAAACGTGTGGACATACAAGTTAATAAATATTTTTTGTGTGTGTGTGGAGAAAAATCACAGGAAGGAGAGACTTAAAAAAGGCCGAGATTCCCAGATGTGAAGAGGAGCAAAATTAGGAGGTGCTACAAGAGCCAAGCAGTATTTAATTTGCTTTTTTGACACTGAGTGTGGAACTGGGATTTCTTCCTTTCAGGAAGTGTCCCGTGGCAGGCAGACATTAAGCCCAGAAGCCTGAGCCTTGAACATAAATGCACATAAATACACATTTTTGACCCTGTTAGGGGGCAAACCCGTGTTTTCCCCGTGCTGGAGGGTGAGTGTGGGCAGGGCCATGGCAGAGGGGCAGTGGTGAAGGTGTAGCAGACAGGAAGAGGTGATAGTAGCAGCCTGTGTAACTCTAACTCCGAGTAGTAACACGGGGCAGCAGGTTGGGACTCGCCCTCCTGCTCCAGCTCCTTATTTCTGGGTGAAAACTGCTGAGTGCAGGATTCTGGAGCTCTCTCTCTTGCCCTGGGTCGTGCAGGGAAAGCTCTGCAGGGAGGTTTGCTGATGAAATCACAGCCACTCAGAGGTAACAAAGCTAAAGGAGGGATTTCTTTTTTTAGTAGCTTGAGAATATTTCCTGCAGCATCTGGGACATAAGTTTGTCTTTTTTTCCCTGGTCCTTCGTTCAAACTTGCTCTTAGAAAAGCCTGCAAAGTCTTGGAGGTGAAAAACAAACAGGAGACAC
Organism: Pipra filicauda; assembly: GCF_003945595.2. Taxonomy (NCBI): domain Eukaryota; kingdom Metazoa; phylum Chordata; class Aves; order Passeriformes; family Pipridae; genus Pipra; species Pipra filicauda. The sequence continues at coordinate 20,558 of NW_024104965.1, read as the reverse complement.
TTCTTTGGGGAATTCTGTGGGATATACTGATGCCACAGTTCCTGTGATTCCTCAGCAAGCTCGTTGGAATTGTGGCCCAAACACTGGCCTGAAGTGCAGCAGCTCAAACAGCGATGGGGAGATCTGTGTGTGCACATAAAAAACCCCTTATTGCAGTTTCATTAACCAGCTGGTTCCTTTCTGGCTGTTCCAGAGGGTGGAAGCCGAGAGGATCTCGGGGTTTGCAGCTTGGTTTTAGGGTGAGAAGTGTGAGTTTGACACCAGGCTGGAGAGGAGACACCCTGCTCATTTGCTCCTCAGCCTTTTGCACACAAGTACCAATCATCATCACAGTAAATAATGATCTAGTAATAATAAACCCTGGGATTGTGCTCTAACAACAGCTGCTTTTTTTAGAATAAAGTCATTTTTTTTGCTGTTGGTGCCTGTGGTGGCTCTGGAATCACAGAATCATTCGAGCTGGAAAGGAGCTTTAAGACCATCAAGTCCAACTGTTCTCCCAGCGCTGCCAAGGCCGCCAGTGATGGATTGTAACTCATTAACAGTTCACATCAAAACTACCTGGAATTTTTATTCCTGAAGCGAGTGGTGCAAGTCTAGAAACCGTGTGTCCACACGGGAGAGTTGGAATTTTCAGTTCAGCTCAGTCCCAAATTTAGAATAATACCAGTCTGATGGAAACTTCCAGGTTTTGTGCAGTTGTTTTGGGCAAGGCTTTTAAGCCAGACAGTTGAACTAAAGGTGGCACAGGAACAGATTGTTTTTTGAAGCACAAAGTGCTTTTTGGTGTAGTGTTATCTCACCCTTTTGAACAGCCTTGCCCCCAGATGAACCATTTCATTCCATCTGAAACCGGAGGAACCTGGAGCAGGGCTGGAAATCTGGGCTAACGAGGCACAGAATTCCAGGAAAACTGGTTTAGGCCATTTTTTTGTGGCTTTGTCACCTGGTTTGGGCTTCAGGTCTGTCCTTCCCACCTCAGGGAGTGCCTGTGTGGGCACCAGGAGTTATCCCAGGGGAGCAGGGCACTTTTCCTGCCCCTGCTGCACTGGGACAGGCCTGGGTTGGAGAGTATTCCAGGGGGAATTCCTGAGTGTTTCCATAGGATTGAAGCTGCCCCAGGAGAGCTGGGCTGAGGGACAGGGTGTGCCTGTGGCCACGGGCTGTGACAGCACAGCTCTGCCCCGGCACTGGGGGCGACCTGACCCCAAAAATCCCCGAGGGAGAGCTTGGATTGGGGACCCAGGGATCCCAGGGACTGAGGGAGAGCTTGGATCAGGGATCCAGGGATCCCAGGGACTGAGGGAGAGCTTGGATCAGGGATCCAGGGATCCCAGGGACTGAGGGAGAGCTTGGATCAGGGATCCCAGGGACTGAGGGAGAGCTTGGATCAGGGATCCCAGGGACTGAGGGAGAGCTCAGATATCAGGGATCCCAGGGATCCCAGGGAGAGCTTGGATCAGTGATCCCAGGGACTGAGGGAGAGCTTGGATCAGTGATCCCAGGGACCCAGGGAGAGCTTGGATCAGGGAGCCAGGGATCAAGGGAGAACTGGGATCTGGGACCCAGGGATCCCAGGGACTGAGGGAGAGCTTGGATCAGGGATCCAGGGATCCCAAAGACTGAGGGAGAGCTTGGATCAGGAATCCAGGGATCCCAGGGACTGAGGGAGAGCTTGGATCAGGGATCCCAGGGAGAACTTGGATCAGGGATCCCAGGGACCCAGGGAGAGCTTGGATCAGGGATCCCAGGGACCCAGGGAGAGCTTGGATCAGGGATCCCAGGGAGAACTTGGATCAGGGATCCCAGGGACCCAGGGAGAGCTTGGATCAGGGATCCCAGGGAGAACTTGGATCAGGGATCCCAGGGAGAACTTGGATCAGGGATCCCAGGGACCCAGGGAGAGCTTGGATCAGGGATCCCAGGGACTGAGGGAGAGCTTGGATCAGGGAACCAGGGATCAAGGGAGAACTGGGATCTGGGACCCAGGGATTCCAGGCACCGAGAGAAAACTGGGATCTGGGCCTAGGGATCCCAGAGACTGAGGGAGAGCTCTGATATCAGGGATCCAGGGACTGAGGGAGAGCTCAGATATCAGGGATCCAGGGATCCCAGGGACCGAGGGAGAGCTCAGTCTCTATCCCACAGGAATATCCTGTGGGATACTCCTCAGTGACAGCAATACTTCCCATTCACTTTAACCAAAAATCTGAATGTTTTAATCATATAGAATTGCAAGAACAAACTTTGTGGGTTATGTTGGAGTTTTTAGTGGTTTTGCAGCGACTGCAACCCCCTCCAAAGGTTACATGCTTTGTTCAAGGTGTCTCTACCTGAAGTTACCAGAGGAATTTTTAAGGAAAAAATTCCCCCCAAAACGTTCCTGTTAATCCCACTGATTGTTAAGTGGATTTATGGCCAAAAAAAACAACATGAAAAAAAATTCCCATGTAAGAATTTTGCCTTTCAAAATGCTGAAAAAGAGCTGTGAACTTTTTTGGCTCCTTTCTGACATCTCAGCAGACGTTTCTCGTTTTGTTTTTTCCGCGTTCTTTGAAATCATTTTCGCTGTGCTTGGAGATTTCCCTCACCCTCAGATGAGAAAGGAGCTCTCCAGGGCACTTGCCTTCAGCTTTCAGAGGCTCCCTGTTTGATGCTAAAGCCACGCTCTCGGAATCCTGGCATCTCGCTCAGATCAAAGCTGGTGTTTGGAAGGGTTTGCTTAGTTATGTGTTTATTATTTAAATATCTGCTCAAACTCCCAAGCTCTTTGTTTGGAGATGGAGGTGGATTGGGAAAAGCAGAGGCACTGTGAGGGCACCACAGGCCCTGGCTGAGGGGTAGCAGAGCACACAGAGGAATCAAAGGAAGAGGGAATATTGTGGATACTCAGCAGACACAGGGCTGAGGAGTTAATTCCCAAGGCAACGTTGAGGTGAATTTTTCAATCCACTGAACAAAGAAGGTTAAAGTTTCCTTCCAAAGTTCTTTTCAGGATCTCAGGCCATGGGAAGGGGGTGTAACTCTCTGAAGGGTGCCCAGCAAGGCTGTTCCAGTGCTGTTCAGTGACTCTCTGCATCCCAGGGATTCCCAGAGGTGGAGGTGGTGGGTGCTGGGAGGTTTTCAGTTTGTGTGTGTTCATGGTTGGAATCACGGAGTGGGTTGGGTTGGAAGGGATTATAAAGCTCATCCAGTTCCACCAGGGACACCTTCCACCATCCCAGGTTGTTCCAAGTCCTGTCCAACCTGGCCTTGGACACTCCCAGGGATGGGGCATCCATGGAATAACCCGTGCCAGGGCCTCACCACCCTCTCAGGGAAGGATTTCTTCCTTAATATCCAACCTAAATTCCCCCTCTCTCAGTTTGTGCCCATTCCCCTTGTGCTGTCACCCCAGTTCCTGAGGAACAGTCCCCTCCAGCTTCCCTGGAGCCCCTTCAGACCCTGGAAGGTGCTGTGAGATCTCCACACAAGGTTCTCTTCTCCAGGCTGAACAGTCCCAACTTTCCCAGTCTCCATCCATAGGGGAGGGGCTCCAGTTCCCTTATTGGCTTCGTGGCCTCCTCTGGATCTGCTCCAGCAGTTCCGTGTCCTTCTTGTGTTGGGGGCAGCAGAACTGGATCAGAACTTCCTCCTCTGAGCTCAGAGCCTTCCACTCCTGAGAGACTCCCCTGCCCTGCAGGGATGTGTTGGGTGCTGTGTGTACACACTGCCCTTCCAAAATGGAACATCCATTTATCGGGATGTTCCCAGCAGGCTTTGGGAAGGTGACGGGCGTCGCAATTTGTGCAGAATAAATAAATTTCAGATTTGTTTGGGTCAGAACTGGAAATAACTGCGGGTTTGAGCTGCTCCACGTGTGTCCCTGTGCAAACAGGAGACTGATTTGACTTGTTTTATTTCACTTTCCTTATTTTTCTGGCTGTCAGTGGTCAGCTGGGAGGAGAAGCTGTTGCTGCAGGGGCTGGGGGTGTCCTGGGACACGGCCCTGCTCAGCTGCTGCTCAGCACATGTGAGCTCAAGTGCTCTCACACTATAAATAGCCCAGTGCATTGTTGTCAGTGGGTTTTTATTAACAAACAGCAACAGTATTTTTGGAGAATGTTTAGAATTGGGGGGAGGGGGCAGAATAAATGGGTTGTATTTCGGGGCTGGCAGCGAGTTTGGGTTTCGTTAACGTCAGAAAAGCTTCAACGTGTCTACTGGTTTAAAATTTTGCTTTAAGTATTAGTAATTTATCAATATTGCCAATATTTGCATAATCCATATATTGTAATATTTACAATATTTTATTATTGGATCTATTATTCCTAATTTTATTTAAATTGATAGGTTGGTGAAGCTGTGCTCATACAGTTACCCTGTTACTGGAGCAGGTATTAATCATCTCAACATCAAAAGATACCGTGTTACTCAGAGAGATACTTTGTGCTCTGTTCCTAAAGACTCTTTTGTTGTTCTTTTGACTCCTAGGACCCTTCAAAGTCCTACAAGAAAGCTGGAGAAGTGGCACCGGTTGAGTTACACGCAGAAGAAGGTGTCCAAGTAGAAACAACCCCTTTATCCAAGAAAGTTTCCCCGTTGCACTCAGAAATGACGGATTACATGAAGTCATCTCCTCCCACCCTGATCAGCAGCCATAATTCCGATTTAAAGGACAGAACAGAAATCAACGGAGCAACAACTGTCACAGAGAAGCTGGCTCAGCTCATTGCAACCTGTCCTCCCTCCAAGTCTTCCAAAACAAAGCAGAAGAAGCCCGGGAACGGAAGCGCGTCCGGTTTGGTGAAAGACTCTGGGAAGAAGCCGCCAGGAACCATCAATCCGAGCGGGATGGTTGGTAAAGATTTGGTGAAGAAGCTGCCGGGCTCTGGGATCGCCGTGGGGCTGGTGAACAAGGACTCAGGGAAGAAGCCATTGGGGATTGGCAGCACAGCCATACTGGTGAACAAAGACTCTGGGAAGAAGCCCCAAGGGATCGGCCCCTTGATTGGATTGGTGAGCAAGGACTCTGGCAAGAGGCCCCCAGGGATCAGCTCTCCCCCCGGGATGGTGCACAAGGACTCTGGGAAGAAGCAGCCGGTGACCAGCTCTGCAGTTGGATTGATCAGCAAAGATGTGGGGAGGAAACTTCCAGGGATCAGCACTCCAGCTGGATTGACTACCAAGGAGCCTCTCAAGAAGCCAGTAGGGATCAGCACTCCAGCAGGGTTGGTTAACAAGGACGCTGGGAAGAAGCTGTTGGGGGTAACTAGTCCTGCAGGTCTGCTCAACAAGGATTCTGGGAGGAAGATGCCGGGGACCGGGAACGCGACGGTTCTGAGTAACAAAGACTCTGGAAGGAAGACGCCGGGGATTGGCAGCCCGGTGGGACCAGTTAGCAAGGACTCTGGGAGGAAGGTGCCAGGAATTAGCAGTCCGGTGGGATTGGTTAGCAAGGAGTGTGGGAAGAAGCCGGCAGGGATTGGCAGCCCGGCTGGTTTGGCCAGCAAGGACTCTGGGACGCTGAAGGCAGATTCCCTCACACCCACCTCGGAGCCCTTTAAGCTTCCTTGCAATTCCAACCTCAGCAGCCTGGAAAGCCACGAGCCCGCGGATTTACTGAAGGAAAACCCTACCAGCAAACCCTTTGAGAAGCACGTCGTGAGGCAGAACAAGGAGAGCATCCTGGAGAAGTTTTCCATTCGGAAGGAGATCGCCGAGGTGGGCAAGGAGATGTTCAACGAGGGGATGTGTGTTCCCCAGGACGCCTTCTCCTCCGGCGAGAAGGGGGGTTATGAAGCATCCAAGCACGAGAAGCAGCCCCCAGTGTATTGCACTTCACCAGACTTCAGGACAGGAGGTGCCTCGGAGGTGTCGACAGCCAAGTCCCCGTTCAGTGCAGTGGGAGAGGGGAATCTCCCCTCCCCTTCCCCCACCGTGTCTGTCCCCACCCTGAGCAGGAGCCTCTCAGCATCCTCCTCCCAGCTGCCATCCAACTCATTGCACTTAAGCTCCACGGCAGAGCTCCTGGAAGGCATCTCTGATCCCGTGGGCAAGACTCCCTTTTCCTCTGACAGCATCCTGGGTCTGAGCAGGACCCTGAACCACCCCCTCGGCACCGATTTTAAAGGTGCTGACAAAGACTTGAGCGATTCAAAGGCTTCTTACGTGGAGACTTCCAGAACCAGTCCTTCCACGGGGAAAAAGCCCATTCTGGCAGCTGAAACGAGCATCCACGCCACTGTCACTCCTTCCGTGGTCAGTTTTACCAGCTTGTTCAGCAGCAAGCAGTTCCTGAAGATCGGGGCGATCGCTGCATCCGATAAATCCTGCCAAGGAGCGAAGAACCTGAGCAGCACTCAGCAGTCGAAGCCTCTGAAGAAGAGAAAAGGAAGGAAGCCCCGATGGACTAAAGTGGTGTCGAGGAACACGTGTCGACCTCCGAAGGGTCTGGAGCTGGAAAGGTCGGAGCTTTTTAAAAACATTTCCTACAGTGCACTGTCGAGCAGCAATTTGGAGCAGGCCAAGTTCCTGAAGAACATCGGGTCGTCCTCGTTCGTGGAGCACGAGTTCGTCAAGCACCAGTTGCCGAAGCTGAACGAAGCCAATGGCCAGTCCCTGGCACTGCTGGCCGAGACTGACAAACCAACCCAGAAGTTCTACAGCGCCCACAAACAACCCTCGAGCTTGTGTATGGCAGATGATTTCTTGCCTGACATGTACAAACCCAAAAGAGGAAGATCTAAACCCAAGGAGATGCCAGAGCTCGAAGGTCCCCCCAAAAGGACTCTAAAGATTCCGGCGTCAAAAGTCTTCTCGGTGCAGTCGAAAGAAGAGCAAGAGCCTCCCATTTTGCAGCCTGAGGTTGAAATTCCCTCCCTGAAGCAGAGCTTATCGGGACAACCTTTTCCTAAAAAGAGAGGGAGACCTAAAAGACAGATCAGGTCATCGATTAAAACGAAACCACCTATTCTGTCCGTGGCACCTTTTGTTGGAACAGAGAACTCGAGCAAGATGGGGCCTGAAAGTGAGCAGCATCGACCCGGGGAGTTCTTTGAGAGAAAGGACCAGCTCCGAGGGCCTGAAGAGGTCCAAAGCCCCAGTATTTGCAGCATGAGTGATTTGGAAGTAGACTCAGACAGAAAAGTTGCCAAGAGAAATAACGGACAGTTAATGAAAACAATTATTCGAAAAATAAATAAAATGAAAACTCTGAAGCGAAAGAAACTCCTGAATCAGATCCTGTCCAGTACAGTGGAACCAAATACCAAAGGGAAGATGCAATCCAAGCTCCACAACACGGTGTCGACTCTCGCCGCCACGTTCGGTTCGAAGCTGGGCCAGCAAATCAACGTCAGCAAGAAAGGAACGATTTACATAGGAAAGAGGAGAGGGAGGAAGCCCAAAGCGGTCCTGAACGGCCTCCTGGCCAGCAGCGCCGCCGGCCTGACCGTGCTGGAGAAGTCTGCCCAGCAAGCTCCCGGTACGTCCCTGGGCCAGGTCCTGCCCCACCTGCTGCCTCCCGCGGGGAACCCCTCGGAGGTGCTCCCGTCTCCGGTTTGCTCCCAGTCGTCGGCCGTGAGCGGGGGGCAGAGCCCGGTGAGCAGCGACGCGGGGTTCATTGAGCCCAGCCCCGTGCCCTACCTGCACCTCCACGCGCGGCAGGGCGGCGTGGTGCAGACCCTGGCCATGAAGAAGGCGGCCAAGGGCAGGAGGAGGCTGTCGCCGCCCACGCTGCTGCCCAACTCGCCCTCCCACCTGAGCGAGCTGACCTCGCTCAAAGAGGCCACGCCGTCCCCCGTGAGCGAGTCCCACAGCGACGAGACCATCCCCAGCGACAGCGGCATCGGGACGGACAACAACAGCACCTCGGACCGGGCGGAGAAGTTCTGCGGGCAGAAGAAGAAGAGGCACTCCTTCGACCACGTGTCCCTGCTCCCGCCCGAGACCTCCACCGTGCTCGGCAACCTGAAGGAGAAGCACAAGCACAAGTGCAAGCGCCGCAGCCACGATTACCTCAGCTACGACAAGATGAAGAGGCAGAAGAGGAAAAGGAAAAAGAAGTACCCTCAGCTCCGGGGGAGGCAGGACCCCGATTTCCTCGCCGAGTTGGAGGAGTTAATAAGCCGGTTAAGTGAAATTCGGATAACCCACCGGAGTCACCATTTTATACCCCGGGATTTGCTGCCCACCATTTTTAGGATAAACTTCAACAGTTTCTACACCCACCCTACTTTTCCTTTAGATCCTTTGCACTACATTAGGAAACCTGATTTAAAGAAAAAGAGAGGCAGGCCTCCAAAAATGCGGGAAGCTATGGCAGAAATGCCCTTCATGCATAGCCTCAGCTTTCCCCTCTCCAGCACCGGGTTCTACCCCTCCTATGGCATGCCTTACTCCCCGTCCCCCCTGGCAGCTGCTCCCATAGGATTAGGTTATTATGGAAGGTACCCTCCGACTCTTTACCCTCCTCCACCCTCTCCTTCTTTCACCACCCCCCTGCCGCCACCTTCCTACATGCATACAGGCCACTTGCTTCTCAACCCCACCAAATACCACAAGAAGAAGCATAAACTCTTGCGCCAGGAAGCTTTCCTCACCACGAGCAGGACCCCCCTGCTGTCCATGAGCACCTACCCCAGCGTTCCACCCGAGATGGCCTACGGCTGGATGCTGGAGCACAAGCACAGGCACCGCCACAAGCACCGGGAGCACCGTTCCTCGGAGCAGCCGCAGGTTTCCATGGACACTATCACGGCCAACAGCTCCTCCAGAACGGTTCTGGAGTCCTTGAAGCGCTACAGGTTTGGGAAGGAGGCCGTGGGAGAGAGGTACAAACACAAAGAGAAGCACAGGTGCCACATGTCGTGCCCCCACCTGTCGCCTTCCAAGGGTTTGCTGAGCAGAGACGAGCAGTGGGTCAGGAGGGAGCCTTCGGAGTCGAATTCCTTGGCGCTGGGCCTGCAGACCCCGCTGCAGATCGACTGCTCCGAGAGCTCCCCGGCCCTGTCCCTGGGGGGGTTCACCCCCGGCTCGGAGCCCGCCGGCGCCGAGGAGCACACGAACCTTTTCACAAGTGCAATAGGCAGCTGCCGAGCGCCCGGCCCCGCCGGCCCCGCCGCGCGCAAGAAGCTGCCCGAGAGCCCCGGGCTGTTCAGCGCCCAGGACGCGCCGCTGCCCCGGCCCCTGCGCAAGGAGCCCTCCCTGGAGAAGGCCCTGCAGCCCCTCTCAGGTAAGGGAGCCCCGGGCCTGCTCTCCTGGGTTCTGTCACACCAAACACGGGGGCAGGTGGAGCTTTGGCTCTGCGGGGATCTGTGGAGGGTTCCTGCTCGTGGCAGGACAGGCTGGCGTGGGATCTCCCCCAGAGCCACCCGGGGCACCCTGTGTGTGTGTGTGTGTCCCTCTTCCCAGCAGAGTCCTCTTGCTTCCTTGCACTCGGGCTGAGGATGCTTTCTCATGGAAAGCTCTTCGCTTTTTCCATAATATTTTAACTTCCTGGAGAAACGAGGTGAAATTTCTCCTGATTTTTTGATACTTGGAAGCCCTGTTTCTGCTTGGTTTGGAGTTTGGTGGGTTTGGTTTAGACCAGCTGTTGGTGCTACTGTTGTAGCATTTCCATCTGAGAAAATGTTTCCTCTTCCTTTTGGTAACTCTGTTTTAGTTACTTTGATAATCTGCTACAACAGAGCTTTGGAGCTCCTGGGGATGATCCTGGGGATGCCTGAGACCAAACCTTGAAATTTTGGATTTATTCATGGTTTGGAAATGCTTCAAGCAAAACTGAGGCAGGAGCAGCTGAGTGTGTGTGGCCAACAAGAGCAGCAGTGCTGCTGTCAGAGGGCACCTCCCCTCAAAACCCTGAACTTTGCATAATATTAGAGGGGGGAAAATCTCATGTGAAATGTAGGACTTCAGGAAACTATTCCTGCTTTCCCTGCTGGCCTAAGTGTCACTCAGTGCTGCACTTGCTTAATACAGATGTTTTTGGGAATAATTTTCACGCTTTATCCTAATTACCATGGATGTGTCAACCAGGCCATGGAACAGATAACCTGGGAAGGACAAGTGTGGCCCGTGCTCCTGCCTGTTTCTGATGTCTGAAGGAAGTCTGAGCTGCTTCTCCCTCCCCTCCTTGCCTGTATTCTCCCTCGAAATTTAAATCACTGTCCAAACCCACTTGTGACTGATGTTTCACAGACCAGGAACCAGCTACCAGCACTGAATAATCCCTCCTCACATTCCTGACTCTCCTCTTGCTCCTTCCCTTGTAGCGTTCCCACTTGAATGCCTCCTGCCCACCTGTGTGTGGAGGGGGTTTTTCCTCTTGGTTTTAGTTTGGCTTTTGAGGGGTTTATGTTTTATTTTAAGGGATGCAGCTGCATCTTGGACAAGTTCATTTTGCTTTGTTCTGTTTCCTGGCACTGAAGCTCCTCGAGGTGGTGGTGGGAGTGTGGAGAAGGCAACAGAGCCATGAGAGGATGGAAGGAGAAATTCCAAGTGCTGGGTCACCAAAAGGGTTAAATTTGGCTCCAAGGAGTGAATTGTTTGTGGGAGCTTGTGCAGTTCTGGGAATTTCCTGAGGATTTCCATTGGGGTGGATGGTCTGACTCGGGTTTGTGTGAGGAACGACCCAAGGAAGGGGAGAGCAGAGGTGCTTCTTGGTGAAGGCTCTGCCCACTCCCTGTCCCAGGATGTCTGACATTCCTCAGGTGCCAGGTATCACTTCCAGCCAGTGCATTCCCACCCTGGAACCCGGCTGGCTTTGCTGTGAGGCTGGTTCTGGCTCATTCCCAAGGATTTCCCAACGTGCAGGCTTGGAAAACTTAAACCACCTCTGGTAAAAGGCCCCAGGAAAGAGAAAGGCCGGGTTTGGGGTGTTTGTTTTGAGCCGAGGTGCTGAGTGGTGATCCTGAATCCATGACCGTGGAACATAAAAGGAAAGGCACAGATGGAGGGAAAACCCGTGGTGCATCCCAGATTGGTTATTTATAGAACCAGCTGCAGGTGCACAGTGGGGAGATGCTGGATCAGAGCCCTGGAACGGGCAGACAGGGATCCCATCGGGGAGCCCTTCCCGAGCGGGTCTGTGGGATCCACAGAGGATATTCATGGTGCTTTAGTTCAGAGTATCCCACATGAAAACCTGCCTCATCTCCAGAGCCTTTTGAACATCAGCCTGGCCTGGCTGGGTGAGCACATTCTTTTTATGATGTTGGCTGATGCCAGATATCCTCAGATGGGCCGTGTTAGAGATGAGTCGGGTCAGTTGTTTGGGCAATCAGCAGAGGTTGGAGTGTCCTGGGAGGTGAAGTGCAGGGGGAAGTTTCCACCTAAGGGCTGTTGTGTGGCCCTGGCACAGCCACACGGACACAGGTCACCAGGCTCTGCCCTTTTGTAGGACGCTGTAGGACACTGTTCATCCCAAGTTCCCAGTTGAACTTCTGCAGCTGCACACCAGGAGTTGTTTCAGCCGAGTGATGGTGTGTTGTGAGCTGGCCCTGGTGTACCCCTTCTGATTCCTGGGGCCTCAGTGTGTGCCCTGGTGTGCCCCTCATGTTTCCAGTGGCCTTGCCTGTGCCCTGGTGTGCCCCTCATGATTCCCGTGACCTCGGTGTGCCCTGGTGTGCCCCTCATGATTCCTGTGACCTCGGTGTGCCCTGATGTGCCCCTCATGATTCCTGTGGCCTTACCTGTGCCCTGGTGTGCCCCTCCTGATTCCAGTGTGTGCCACTCACACTCCTGGCAGGAAAGGCTGAGGGCAGTGGGATGAGCGGCGTGCTGGGGATGGTGCAGGTGAACGGGCTGTGTGGCTTCCATCCATCCCCTCTGCAGACACCGGGCCAGGACTGAGGGGAGACATCCCGGGCTGGGGCGGGTACAGGTGCCCTTGGGGCAGTTCCCGTGGGATAACCGGCACTGTCGGGAACCGCCGGGATTGGACACGACCCTGTGGGGTCTCGGGGTGAACCCGGCCGGCCCAGGTGGTGCTGGGTCCCTGTCCTGAGGGGTCCCAGTGGTCCCTGTCCCGGTGGTCCCTGTCCTGAGGGGTCCCTGTCCCAAGGGATCCCAGTGGTCCCTGTCCCGAGGGGTCCCGGCGGTCCCTGTCCTGAGGGGTCCCGGTGGTCCCAGTTATGGTGGTCCCTGTTCTGGGGGTTCCCAGTGTCCCTGTTCCAAGGAGTCCCAGTGGTCCCTGTCCTGAGGGGTCCCTGTCCCAAGGGATCCCAGTGGTCCCTGTCCTGAGGGGTCCTGGTGGTCCCAGTTCTGGTGGTCCCTGTTCCAGGAGGTCCTGATGGTCCCTGTCCCAAGGGATCTCAGTGTCCCTGTCCCAAGGAGTCCCAGTGTCCCTGTCCCTGTGGTCCCTGTCCCAGGGGGTCCTGGTGTCCCTGTCCCAGAGAGTCCTGGTGGTCCCTGTCCCGGTGTCCCTGTCCCGGGGGGTTCCAATGTCCCTGTCCCAGGGGGTCCTGGTGTCCCTGTCCTGGTGGTCCTTGTCCCGAGGGGTCCCTGTATCCCTGTCCCAGGGGGTCCCAGTGTCCCTGTCCCAGTGTCCCTGTCCTGGTGTCCCTTGCCCCAGAGGGTCCCGGTATCCTTGTCCCGGTGTCCCTATTCTGGTGTCCCTGTCCCGGTATCCCTGTCCTGGGGGGTTCTGGTGTCCCTGTCCCAGTGTCCTTGTCCCAGGGCGTCCCAGTGTCCCTATCCCTGTCCCAGGGGGTCCCAGTGGTCCCTGTCCCGGTGTCCCTGTCCCGGTGGTCCCTGTCCCAGTGTCCCTGTCCCAGGGAGTCCTAGTGGTCCCTGTCCCAGTGTCCCTGTCCTGGTGGTTCCTGTCCCGGAGGGTCCCGGTGGTCCCTGTCCTGGTGGTCCCTTGCCCCAGGGGGTTCTGGTGTCCCTGCCCCGGGGGGTTCCAATGTCCCTGTCCCAGTGTCCCTGTCCCAGGGGATTCCGGTGTCCCTGTCCCGGGGGGTCCTGGTGTCCCTGTGTCTCTGTCCCAAGGGATCCCGGTATCCCTGTCCCAGTATCCCTGTCCCGGGGGGTTCCGGTGTCCCTGTCCGGATGTCGCTGTCCTGGTATCCCTATCCCAGTGTCCCTGTCCCGGTGTCCCTGTCCCGGTGTCCCGGTATCCCTATCCCAGTGTCCCTGTCCCGGTATCCCTGTCTCGGTGTCCCGGTATCCCTATCCCGGTGTCCCTGTCCCGGTATCCCTGTCCCGGTGTCCCGGTATCCCTATCCCAGTGTCCCTGTCCCGGTATCCCTGTCCCAAGGGATCCTGGTATCCCTATCCCAGTGTCCCTGTCCCAGTATCCCTGTCCCGGGGGGTCCCGGTGTCCCTGTCCGGATGTCACTGTCCCGGTGTCCCTGTCCCGGTGTCCCTATCCCGGTATCCCAAGGGGTCCCGGTGTCCCTGTCCCGGTATCCCAAGGGGTCCCGGTGTCCCTGTCCCGGTGTCCCATTCCCGTTCCCATTCCCGTTCCCATTCCCATTCCCGTTCCCGTTCCCTCCCCCGGGACCGGCGGGAAGCAGCGCCCCCTGCCGGCCCCGCCGCTCCCGGGCCGCGCCCCGCTCGGTGCGGGGGACACGGGGCGGGTCGGGGGGTCCGCGGGGACCGCGACATTCCCGGGCTGGGCCACCCCCGGGCTGGGCCACCCCCGGACTGTGCCACCCCCGGCCGGCAGCACCGCGGCCTCCAGAGCCTTCTCCCTCTTTTTATTCCCGGTTGGGAATTACAGCCCGGTCCTGCTCCGGGCACTTATTCCCGCTGTTTGATTTTCTTTAGTCCCGGCTCCCGGGGTCCTTGTTTAGTCTGCCCTTTATGGAATCAGTGGATCCTGGAGCTCCTTAGGAGGGAAATTCCCTCTGGGATGATCCTGCTCGTGGCAGCCCTGGCAGCCCAGCACCCTGCAGCCCCCCCAGCCTGGAGGGGTGGGCAGGGGCCTTGGAGTGAGGTGAAACTCGGGGGTTAAGAGCTCTTTAATAATTGAAATAAAGTTAATAATAATAATAATAATAACAGGAACCTTGTGATGGTGCCCTTGTTGAGAAGAAATAATGGAACAGGAGACCATCCCTCTGCCCTGTCGAGGAGTTGGAATCCTTGGAAAAAAGTGCTGTTGTTCATTCCCTCCACCAATGGAGCCCCTCACCAGGAGCTGAGAGTGCCCAGGATCGCAAAAATTCCCAACTTTGAGGCAAGAGAGGATCTCAAAGGAGATTTCCCCAGAGATTCTGGTGAATCAGTTTGGTGCATTCAGGGATTCTGCCATCGCTGCCCACCCTCAGGGTCTCTCTTGGGGTGTTGAAGCCATGGACATGGGCAGGGAATTTCAGGATTCCTTGCCCTGACAGGAATTTCAGGGGAATCTCAGGCCTTGAGTTTGGGCAGAACTTCAGTGTCCCCCTGTCTCCTTTTGGTGGAGTTTGGGAGGGAGGAGCTCGGAACCAAACAGGCAGCACTGAGCTCGTTCATCATGAGCCGTGTCCTGAAGGGGAACAACAAAACTCTGTCCTGTTGTGTCCTGGATTTGGTGACTCCTGGATGTTTGCAGGACCTGCACATTCTCCTCACGTGCTGCCACGTGCCTTTGTGCTTCCCCTGGGGTTTCATGCAAACCTCTGAATTTTTAATGTCTCGGCATTTTCATAATTGCAACACACGGGTTTTTTCCGTGGCATTTTAACAACTCCCACAGCCTTTGCTTTCGAGAGTAATCGGGATTCTTTAAAGCTTAGGAAAACACAACAAGTTACAGTGAGAAAATGTTGATGTGTAAGAAGGGGGACAGGGATAGGTCTTTGCTCAAAGCTGCCCTGACCAGCCTTGTCCCCTCACCCTGCAGCAGTCGAGGGGCTTCTGTAGCTCTCTAAAAATGGGTTTAACTCAAATAATGGTAACTGTGCTTCCTGCTGCCCGATGGCATCATCCAGGGATTTAGCAAGTAACAGCAAGCCCTGTGCAGTCAGAACACAGAGGGAAACGTGTTTTGCAGGTGCCTCAAATGCAGTGCTGGTGTGTGTGCAGATAGTCATCATCCTCACTTGTTTAGGCCCTGGGGCTTTCACAGCTCTGCTGTGATGCACTGACACAGAAATATTTGGGGTTTTTACCTGAAACAGGAATATTTGGGGGGTTTTATGTGTTGGGATCTCGAGGAGGAAAAGCAGCAATAACAAGGGACAAATCTAAAGAATTTTCAAATTTAAAAAATTTTAAAAGCATCGTGAGCTGGGTTTTGGAGAGCACCTCCAGCAGGTCAAGGGGGATGTTATTCCCACTGCTCTGCCCTGGAGAGGCCACATCTGGAATGGCTCTGGAATCCCCAGTCCAAGAGAGGCGTGGAAATACTGCAGTGAGTCTGGTGAAGAGCCACAGAGACAACCAGGGGATCGGAGCCTGTGTCATCCAGGAAGGCTGGGAGAGCTGGGATAGATCATCAGAGAGCTGGGAGAGCTGGGATTGGTCATCAGAGAGCTGGGAGAGCTGGGATCATTTATCCAGAGAGGCTGGGAGAGCTGGGATAGATCATCAGAGAGCTGGGAGAGCTGGGATTCATCATCAGAGAGCTGGGAGAGCTGGGATCGATCATCAGAGAGCTGGGAGAGCTGGGATCATTTATCTAGAGAGGCTGGGAGAGCTGGGATCGATCATCAGAGAGCTGGGAGAGCTGGGATTCATCATCAGAGAGCTGGGAGAGTTGGGATCATTTATACAGAAAGCTGGGAGAGCAGGGATCATTCATTGAGAGAGACTGGGAGAGCTGGGATCATTTATCTAGAGAGCTGGGAGAGCAGGAGTTGGTCATCAGAGAGCTGGGAGAGCTGGGATCATTTCTCCAGAGAGGCTGGGAGAGCTGGGATTCATCATCAGAGAGCTGGGAGAGCTGGGATCATTTCTCCAGAGAGGCTGGGAGAGCTGGGATTCATCATCAGAGAGCTGTGATTATTTATCTAGAGAGCTGGGAGAGCTGGGATCATTTCTTCAGAGAGCTAGGAGAGCTGGGATCATTCATCCAGAGAGGCTGGAAGAGTTGGGATCATTTATCCAGAGAGGCTGGGAGAGCTGGGATCATTCATTGAGAGAGGCTGGGAGAGTTGGGATCATTTATCCAGGGAGCTGGGAGAGCTGGGATCATTCATCCAGAGAGCTGGGAGAGCTGGGATCATTCATCCAGAGAGCTGGGAGAGTTGGGATCATTCATCCAGAGAGGCTGGGAGAGCTGGGATTGGTCATCAGAGAGGCTGGGAGAGCTGGGATCATTCATCCAGAGAGCTGGGAGAGCTGGGATCATTTATCCAGAGAGCTGGGAGAGCTGGGATCATTCACTGAGAGAGGCTGGGAGAGCTGGGATCATTCATCCAGAGAGCTGGGAGAGCTGGGATTGGTCATCAGAGAGCTGGGAGAGCTGGGATCATTTATCCAGAGAGCTGGGAGAGTTGGGATCATTTATCCAGAGAGGTGGGAGAGCTGGGATCATTTATCCAGAGAGGCTGGGAGAGCTGGGATCATTCATCCAGAGAGGTGGGAGAGCTGGGATCATTCATCCAGAGAGGCTGGGAGAGTTGGGATCATTCATCCAGAGAGCTGGGAGAGTTGGGATCATTCATCCAGAGAGTCTGGGAGAGCTGGGATCATTCATCCAGAGAGCTGGGAGAGCTGGGATTTGAGGCTGGGAGAGCTGGGATCGGCCAGCCTGGAACAGAGGATGCAGAGGGAGCTCTTCCCAGTGTGTCCATGTGCTGGATGGGAGGGAACTAAGAAGAAGGAGCCACACTGGTGCTGGTGGTACCCAGTGGCAGGAGAGGGGCACAGGGAACGGGATGAAGTTCAGGGAATTCTGTTGGCACAGAAGAGAACAGTGTTCACAGTGAGGGTGAGGGTTGTGGAATCCCTTGGAGATGTGGGAAACCCCACGTGGTGGCCCTGAGCAACCTGCTCCAGCTGACCCTGCTTTGAGCAGAGTGGTTGGCATAGATAATCCACAGGGTTCCTTTCCAAACTCTTCCCTGAAAATCAAGGAATGAAGCCATGGGGTTCATTTGAAAGTAGGGGTAGGAGGGTTTTCTCTTTTCTTTCCTATAAAAACCCATGCTGAAGTTATTACCTGGTTTTACTCATGGCTTGTTCACTGCCCTGCCTGTTCCATCAGCCTGTGAGGAATTCCTTCTTGGTGTCCCTTTTCCACCCTTCCCCTGCATTCAGCAGGCACAGAAGTGTTCCCAAAGCCAAACCAGAGCCAGTTGGAATATTGAGCATTGGGCTGGTGCTGCCAGAGTGAGCTGATGGTTCCTGTGCTTCTCCCCCCTCTGTCCCTCAGGCACTTTGCCAGCCCAGGACAAACCCTCGCAGAGGCCGTCGGAGAGCACGAACTGCAGCCCCTCCAGGAAGAGATCCACGTCGGAGAGCACGTCTCCCCCAGGCAAGTCGTGCTCAGGGGCCTTGGTCTGGGAGCAGTGCTGAGCTCAGACCTCACTGGGACCTCACTGGGACCGGCGCAGCATCACTGGGAGGACTTCAGCTCGTGGAGAGAACGGGGTTTTCCACTGGTATTTTGGGATCCAAGTGCTGTGGATTGGGTGTAGAACAGGGAGACTTGAGAAGAGGCAGCACAGCTACGGCAGGGAGAGGTTTGGCTCCTCACCAGGGTGAGTTAGGCCTTGTGAAGCTCAGGGCTTTAATGTTCTCAGGACCTGTGACATTGCAATTAATCCATGACTTAGAGGAATGAATGAATTCCTGAGGAAGAGCCTGACTCCTGTGCTGCTCTGGAGGGTTTCTGCCCTGGCAGGGTCAGGGCTGTGCTGTTGGGTTTTCCTCCTCCCAGGTGGGAATCCTGCCAAGGCGATGGAGGATGACACACTGCTCATCCCATTATCACTGATGATACAGCTGTGCACGCCCCCAGGCAGGTCAGGAATGATCCTGGGAGAGGGATGGAAGTGCTGACAGGAGCTCTGGTAGCACCTCATCAGGTCCCTCAAGTGAGGATGAGTGTGGGGTGCACAGTCCTGGGGCAGCGGAGCAGATTTGTGCAGCAGGACTGGAACAGCTTCCTCGGCCCTGGGATGACATTCCCTGCACGTCACTGCTTGAGGATCGTGAGGAAGGGAAAGGTTCTCCCTCCTGATGGGTCAATGGAGCTGGGGAAGGGGCTGGAGCACCAGGAGCAGCTGAGGGATCTGGGGGGGCTCAGCCTGGAGAAAAGGAGGCTCAGGGGGGACCTTCTGGCTCTGCAAGTCCCTGCCAGGAGGGGGGAGCTGGGGGAGTTCGGGCTCTGCTCCCAGGAAACAAGGGATGGGATGAGAGGGAACGGCCTCAAGCTGTGCCAGGGGAGGGGCAGGTTGGACATGAGGAGGAATTTCTTGCTGGAAATGGTTGTTAAGGATTGGAATGGGCTCCTGGGAGGTTTTGAATCTCCACCCCTGGATGTGTCCAAGGAAGGAGTGGAAGTGGCACTGAGTGCTCTGGGCTGGGGGACAAGGTGGGGATGGGACAAAGATTGGACTGGATGGTCTTGGGGGTCTTGTCCAACGTTAACAGTTCCATGAATCTGTGATTCTGTGTATTTGGGCTCACTTTTGTAAGGAGCTCACCTGTGTGTGGAGGTGTCTGTGTTCCTGGCAGTCACATTTTCACCCCTGGGACAATGTCGGATTTATGGACCAAGCTGTGACAGGGAAGATCTGAAAACCTTCATTTCCTGCATGTTACCACCCACCTGTGAAATGTGTGATGAACCAGCCCCTGACAGGAAAGACTGGCGAGATTCCACTCCTTCCATGGGCAGGGGGTGGGATGAGAACACAGAATCCCAGAATATGCTGAGTTGGAAGGGACCCATAAGGATCATCAGGTCCAACCCTTAGCCCTGCACAGGACCATCCCCGAGAGTTGAGGTCCCTTCCAACCCAAACTGTTCTGGGATTCTGTAAAGATGGAATGGGAGCTTCCCTGAGGTTGGACAGAGGGACATCCAGCGTGTTGACCCATTTTGTAAGAAGCCCAGTTGTAGAAACACTCCTGATTGCAGAATTCAGACATCCTTAGACACCCAAAGTGACTGCAAAATGTGGGGAACTCTTGGGATTGGTACTTCCAGGACAGTTGGGATTTCCATCTAGCAAGAATATGCCAAAACTGTTTCCTCCCCCCTTTAAGCAGATGTTTGCAACCGGTGCTGCATTCAGTACAGGCTGCAAACTCCTCAGCAGTGGGGAAGGGATCTCCCCTTTTCCTCTGGCTCATCCACCTTCTTCTCACTCCCTGGAAAGGGGAGCTGCCTCAGTGTAACTCTGGGAATGGGAAGTGTTAAAAGCTCGGGAGTGTTCTGTGCAGGAGCATTGGAATGACATGAATCACAAGTTTCTCAGCTCCAGAGTGGATGATGCAGCTGAAAGGACCGACCATTGTTGTGTTTTCCGTGGGTCTGGAATGCGTGTGGGATTTCAGGGTGTTTGTCAGAGGGCTGCAGCTGGCCCTGGGATCGGAGCCTGGAGTGTCCCATCCCTCTGGAGCCGTTCCCAAGCAGCAGCTCTGCTTCCAGGACACCCAGCAGGCCGGGTGGGGGTTGCTGTGCTGGCAGGTGGGTTCTGTGAGGAGCCCCCACGTGCCTCTAAAGGCCACGAGAAAGCAAAGGGTGATTTAACTTGGTTATTCCATCTGAAATGGAAAGCTGGAAGTGTAAATCTGGGTTGTTTTGGAGCTGTTGGGGCTGTGCAGGTGCTCACAGTCAGCTCACAGGAGGCCTCTCTTGTCCTTTGTCACCGGGAGGGACGTTGGGCAGAGGGGGATATTTGAAACGTGCTTTGCTCTTCCTCCCCCAAACTCTCTGAAGCACCTTCTCTTCTGCACTTAAAATCCCTGGCTTTGGAATCACAGTGAGGATTCCATTTCTCCAGAGCAGCACCCTGGGACCAGCGAGCCCTGGGGCTGGAAAACATTTAAACTGGTTGTGCTTTGTCTCTGTCAACTCACAAATAACCTCCCTTCTGTCAAAGGTAGAACCCTTCCTACACCACCTTGTGCTCTTCCCTGTGACAGTTCCCTGGACACCAGACTGCTCAGGCTCCAGCCTGGGCTAAGCAGATCTGATCTGAATAATTGGCCACAATTACTGCAACGTTCTGTCAGTGCTAATGTGCAGTTGTGATGTATTTATGAGGAGGCAGCATCCATTTCATTCCAGGAAGAGCAGGGTTTCTTCTGCTGGAATGTTATCACTGAGGAGCAGCAGGGCAGCTTTGGGAAGCTCTGGGTTTGGAACAAATCCCTTTTTTAATGCGGCATAATCTACATGGTTGACCTGGAAATTCTCCTTTTCAAACACCAGTGTGCAGCTCTAAAGCATATAACAGTTTTAAAAGTGAGATCTAAATTTACTTCCTTCGTAGATTAACCTTTCTCTTCTGTCCAGATATTTTGATTGACCTTTATCCAATCAGTTCTCATTAGGCTTGTATTTTTGATAAAAAACCTGCAACAGCAATGAAAAAGTTGTTTCAGTGCTTCCAAACCGTAAAAAAACCCCAACAAAACAAAACAGGAAAAGTGGTTTAAAAACATTTAAGATGTTCCTCAGTTTTTATCAGAGT